>NC_136323.1:3879281-3919450 GCF_964198595.1 Lampetra fluviatilis | reverse complement strand
TGTGGTGTATGTGGTGTCTGTGTGTGTGTGGTGTCTGTGTATGTGTGGTGTGTATGTGGTGTATGTGTGGTGTGTATGTGGTGTATGTGTGTGTGGTGTATGTGTGGTGTGTGTCAGTGTGAGTTGTGGTAGAGTGGGTGTGGGTTGTGATAGGGTGAGTGTGTGTGAGTTGTGATTGGGTGAGTGAGTGTATGTGTGGTGAGTGTGTGTGTGTGAGTGTGAGTGAGTGTGTGGTAGGGTGTGTGAGTGTGTGTGAGTGAGTGTGTGTGAGTATGAGTGGTGGTAGGGTGAGTGTGTGTGTGAGTGTGTGTGAGTGTGTGGTAGGGTGTGAGTGTGTGTGTGAGTGTGTGTGAGTGTGGTAGGGTGTGTGAGTGTGTGTGAGTCAGTGTGTGAGTGTGTGGTAGGGTGTGAGTGTGTGTGTGAGTGTGTGTGAGTGTGGTAGGGTGTGTGAGTGTGTGTGAGTGTGTGTGAGTGTGGTAGGGTGTGTGAGTGTGTGTGAGTCAGTGTGTGAGTGTGTGGTAGGTGTGTGAGTGTGTGTGTGAGTGTGTGTGAGTGTGGTAGGGTGTGTGAGTGTGTGTGAGTCAGTGTGTGAGTGTGTGGTAGGGGTGTGAGTGTGTGTGTGAGTGTGTGTGAGTGTGTGTAGGGTGTGAGTGTGTGTGTGAGTGTGTGTGAGTGTGTGGTAGGGTGTGAGTGTGTGTGTGAGTGTGTGAGTGTGTGGTAGGGTGTGAGTGTGTGTGTGAGTGTGTGTGAGTGTGGTAGGGTGTGTGAGTGTGTGTGAGTCAGTGTGTGAGTGTGTGGTAGGGTGTGAGTGTGTGTGTGAGTGTGTGTGAGTGTGTGGTAGGGTGTGAGTGTGTGTGTGAGTGTGTGTGAGTGTGGTAGGGTGTGAGTGTGTGTGTGAGTGTGTGAGTGTGTGGTAGGGTGTGAGTGTGTGCGTGGCGCAGTGGTTCGCGCTACGCTGCGCTTCGCACCCGGCGACTCGAGTTTGACTCCACGCTCACGGCCAACATCAGTGACGATTCTTTCAACCGCAGTCCTGGGTCACGTGCGGTGTGTAAACACTAAACATCGCCGCGAGGGAGACAAAGGCGGCCGGGCGTGGTGCTAGCCACCCCCTCATGTGCCGTGCCGGCCTTCATAGGTGCCCGCTAACAGCACTTGCCCCAACATTTTGTAAAGGCTATAGGGGGATCTTTGTCTTAGGAGTTTGTACGTTCAACCGCTGTTCTGAGATGGTTTTCATTTTTCTCCCCCCATAGCTAAAAAGAAACCACATTTGCAATGCAACCGGGTGTTGGCCAAACGTTAACGATGATGTGTGCCTGTGACGATCACCCAGCGGCAACATCGTGGCCCCTACTGCGAACACAAAGAACTCGGCAGGATCCTCCTGAGAAACGGTCTTGAGACTCAGCGCGGCCACACTTTGTCAACGGCGGTCACAGCGAGTTGCGTGTGGAGTTGAATGGCCCCATCATCTCAATGGCCCCATCATCTCAATGGCCCAGCATCTCAATGGCCCAGAATCTCGAATCGCCTCGCGTCTGTAACGGGCCCTCTCCTCCCGTGATCGTTACGAGGGGACAGGCCGATTAATAAGTAAAACAATTACAATGATAGATGTAAAATTTAGATTTTAAAAATGCGCCTTTTGGCGTCATCTGGTCCAACATCATGTGAGACTAGGCTCTAAGGAAAGCTGTCTCGGGTGTGGACCAATCAACTTCAAGGACAGTGCATACATTATCAGAGTTATGTTTTTTGTTTGCATTACGACTGCAGGTATTGTGGTCTATGCAAACATGACTCCTTGTAAAAAAAGGTGTCAATTTTGTTGCCAGATAGAAGGGTAAAAAACCAATTATCAATATTTTTACTGGCAAATGAGGTTCCAATGGTGTTAAACATTTATATATTTACGCGAAGGTGTGATGCGTCACCACCTCCTCCCCATCCGCCTTGCCGGCTCGGCCCTCACCGTGTCTCCTGCCCCCCCACTCCGCCCCCCCCTACCCCCCCCCCCCCACCTCTTCCCCCCCTACCCACACCCCCCCCCCACCTCTTCCCCCCCTACCCACACCCCCCCCCACCTCTTCCCCCCTACCCACACCCCCCCCCACCTCTTCCCCCCCTACCCACACCCCCCCCCCACCTCTTCCCCCCCTACCCACACCCCCCCCCCACCTCTTCCCCCCCTACCCACACCCCCCCCCCCCCCCACCTCTTCCCCCCCTACCCACACCCCCCCCCACCTCTGCCCCCCCTACCCACACCCCCCCCCCACCTCTTCCCCCCCTACCCACACCCCCCCCCCCACCTCTTCCCCCCCTACCACACCCCCCCCCCACCTCTTCCCCCCCTACCCACACCCCCCCCCACCTCTTCCCCCCCTACCCACACCCCCCCACCTCTTCCCCCCCTACCCACACCCCCCCCCACCTCTTCCCCCCCTACCCACACCCCCCCCCCACCTCTTCCCCCCCTACCCACACCCCCCCCCCACCTCTTCCCCCCTACCCACACCCCCCCCCCCACCTCTTCCCCCCCTACCCACACCCCCCCCCCACCTCTTCCCCCCCTACCCACACCCCCCCCACCTCTTCCCCCCCTACCCACACCCCCCCCCACCTCTTCCCCCCCTACCCACACCCCCCCCCCACCTCTTCCCCCCCTACCCACACCCCCCCCCCCACCTCTTCCCCCCCTACCCACACCCCCCCACCTCTTCCCCCCTACCCACACCCCCCCCCCACCTCTGCCCCCCCTACCCACACCCCCCCCCCACCTCTTCCCCCCCTACCCACACCCCCCCCACCTCTTCCCCCCCTACCCACACCCCCCCCCCACCTCTTCCCCCCCCTACCCACACCCCCCCCCACCTCTTCCCCCCCTACCCACACCCCCCCCCCACCTCTTCCCCCCCTACCCACACCCCCCCCCACCTCTTCCCCCCCTACCCACACCCCCCCCCCACCTCTTCCCCCCCTACCCACACCCCCCCCCACCTCTTCCTCCCCCCCGCACCCCCCCCACCTCTTCCTCCCCCCCGCACCCCCCACCGCGCCGCAGGTGTCTCCGCAGGACTCCGCCATCACGAGGGACATCCACCGAACCTTCCCGGCGCACGGATATTTCAAGGACAGCGGTGGAGATGGACAAGACTCCCTCTACAAAATCTGCAAGGTCGGCGTGGCCCCCCCCCACACACTCCCACGGGGAGCACACACACACTACAGATATACAGCAGGCGTCAGGGTCGGGATGGAACCCACGACCTCCTGCACACCAGGCGAGGTAGTTAACATCTCTCAACTGTGGCACTCAAATTCGCGACTATATTTACCCAAGAATGTCTGTGTGTCACGCGCGTGACGTCACTCCACGTCGACCAGCCCCTCATTAATAATCATGAGCCGGTGACGTCACTCCACGTCGAACAGCCCCCCTCATTAATAATCATGAAGCGGTGACGTCCTCCAAATGGACACCCAACGCCCATTAATATTAATTAGCGGGTGACGTCACTCCACATTGGGAGGGGGGGGGGCGAGGCGCCCCCTCCCCCCTCCTCGGCATCAACTCACAGCCCTCACGACAAAGGCAGAACCCTCACGTCACGTGATCTCCGTCACGCTGTTGAGACATCAAGCAAAAATGACGTCATCATGAACAAGGGGTTATAGCCTTTAAATGAAATAGGTCTGTGTCACCGCGCCCTTACAAATTGCACACGAATTCATGCAATGAATATCACCACTTCGCGCTCTGCTTTTCGCCTGCAAGTTTCAGATGTACTGCAATACACCCGAACTTGTACGGGCTACAGGCTAGTACAGTAGTCGTAGCAATAACGATGATGATGATGATGATGCGTCTCTCTTGGTCACTTCGATTCTCACGTGGTGGAACAGAATCAACTCGTCTCATCATGGGGACCTTCCTTTGCCAGTATCAAAATGTAAGGATAGGTTTTATATTTCGATACTGGCAAGGGAGATGTCCCATGATGTTGCTGCTTCTACCCCGAGCTCTGAATGTGCTGACAGCGGCGTAGTGTGTGTGCTGTCCGCCTTTCGGCGTCCTGTTTGAGACGAGGCTCTAAAGAAAGCTGTCTCTGGTGTGGACCAATCAGTTTCAAAAACAATGCATCATCATTTACTCCCAGAGCATGTGTTTTTGTTTCACCAAAAGTACGTGCGGTTAATGCAGACTTGATTCCTTGCGAAAGGTTTCTGTTTGGCGTCTTAACATCTTAACACTTCCTGTTTGATTTCGATTTAAAGCTTTCGTGACTGCAGGGATTCATCTTCTTGGTTCTATCGGTAAAGTCACGTAGAAGGGACTTTACCGAAAGAACCAAGAAGATGACTTCCTGTTTGATTGCCATGAAGGGTAAAACCGATTCTTACAACTTGTCTTAGTGCGCATTAGCTTAGGGGACCTCCTAGTGGCAGCTTGCCCTTGACGATGATGATGATGACGATGATGATTGTCTGCGCCACCACAGGCCTACTCGATCTACGACGAGGAGATCGGCTACTGCCAGGGCCAGTCGTTCCTCGCAGCCGTACTGCTCCTGCACGTGAGTCGCTCACTCACTCGCACTCGCATTCACTCACATTCACTCACTCGCATTCACTCACATTCACTCGCATTCACTCACATTCACTCACTCGCATTCACTCACATTCACTCACATTCACTCACTCGCATTCACTCACATTCACTCGCATTCACTCACATTCACTCACTCGCATTCACTCACATTCACTCGCATTCACTCACATTCACTCACTCGCATTCACTCACATTCACTCACTCGCATTCACTCACATTCACTCGCATTCACTCACATTCACTCACTCGCATTCACTCACATTCACTCGCATTCACTCACATTCACTCACTCGCATTCACTCACATTCACTCACATTCACTCACATTCACTCGCATTCACTCGCATTCACTCACATTCACTCACATTCACTCACTCGCATTCACTCACATTCACTCACTCGCATTCACTCGCATTCACTCACATTCACTCACATTCACTCACTCGCATTCACTCACATTCACTCGCATTCACTCACATTCACTCACTCGCACTCACTCACATTCACTCACATTCACTCACATTCACTCACATTCACTCGCATTCACTCACATTCACTCGCACTCACTCACATTCACTCACATTCACTCACATTCACTCACATTCACTCACATTCACTCACTCGCATTCACTCACATTCACTCGCATTCACTCACATTCACTCACTCGCATTCACTCACATTCACTCACATTCACTCACATTCACTCACATTCACTCGCATTCACTCACATTCACTCGCACTCACTCACATTCACTCACATTCACTCACATTCACTCACATTCACTCGCATTCACTCACATTCACTCACGCGCACTCACATTCACTCACTCACATTCACTCGCATTCACTCACATTCACTCACATTCACTCACATTCACTCGCATTCACATCACGCGCACTCGCATTCACTCACTCACATTCACTCACATTCACTCACATTCACTCACATTCACTCGCATTCACTCGCATTCACTCACATTCACTCGCATTCACTCACGCGCACTCGCATTCACTCACTCACATTCACTCGCATTCACTCACATTCACTCACATTCACTCACATTCACTCGCATTCACTCACATTCACTCACATTCACTCGCATTCACTCACTCGCATTCACTCACATTCACTCACATTCACTCGCATTCACTCACTCGCATTCACTCACATTCACTCGCATTCACTCACATTCACTCACTCGCATTCACTCACGCGCACTCACATTCACTCACATGCACTCACTCACAATCACTCACATTCACTCGCATTCACTCACTCACATTCACTCACTTACATTCACTCATGCGCACTCACATGCACTCACATTCACTCACTCACAATCACTCACATTCACTCGCATTCACTCACTCACATTCACTCACTTACATTCACTCACGCGCACTCACATTCACTCACATTCACTCACATTCACTCACTCGCATTCACTCACATTCACTCACTCACATTCACTCACGCGCACTCACATTCACTCACATTCACTCACTCACAATCACTCACATTCACTCGCATTCACTCACTCACATTCACTCACTTACATTCACTCATGCGCACTCACATTCACTTACTCGCACTCACATTCACTCACTCGCATTCACTCACATTCACTCACACTCACTCACTCGCACTCACATTCACTCACATGCACTCACTCACATTCACTCACATTCACATTCACTCACATTCACTCACTCACATTCACTCACATTCACTCACGCGCACTCGCTTGCATTCACATTCACTTACTCACATTCACTCACGCGCACTCACATTCACTCACTCGCACTCACTCACTCGCATTCACATTCACTTACTCACATTCACTCACATTCACTCACTCACATTCACTCACTCACACTCACATTCACTCCCTCAGATTCACTCCCTCACATTCACTCACTCGCATTCACTCACTCGCATTCACATTCACTCACTCACATTCACTCACTCACACTCACATTCACTCACTTGCACTCAAATTCACTCACCTGCACTCACTCAAATTCACTCACTCGCACTCACATTCACTCACTCGCACTCACATTCACTCACTCACATTCACTCACTCGCACTCACATTCACTCACTCACATTTACTCACTCGCATTCACTCACACTCACTCACTCACATTCACTCACTCACATTCACTCACTCGCACTCGCATTCACTCACACTCACTCACTCACATTCACTCACTCACATTCACTCACTCGCACTCACATTCACGCACTCGCATTCACTCACTGACATTCACTCACTCTCACGCTCACACTCGCACGTACTCACACACACCAAAGACAAAGATTCCCCTTCCAAGCCTTAACTGTCGGGGCAAGTGCCGCTAGCCAGCAGCACCTGTCAAGGCTGGCAACGTCACACGGGGGGGGAGGTTCGTGGCCAGCACCACGCAGAGCCGCCTTTGTCTCCCCAGTGGCAATGCGTACACACCGCACCAGGTACTCATTTGAGTCTGAGTCGACCTAGGGGAGTCCCGAGACCGGTTCAGATATCCACCACCGATGTTGGCCGTGAACGGGAATCCAACCCGGGTGGCCAGACTCACGGCGCGGCGCGCTAACCGCATCACCACCGCTCCCCCCCCAACACAACCCACAACATAAGAAAGACAAAGATCCCCCGTATAGCCTTAACAGACTGTAGGGGCAAGTGCTGTTAGCGAGCAGCACCTATGAAGGCCGGAACGGTACACGAGGGGGTGGGGTGGACAGCACCACGCCCGGCCGCCTTTGTCTCCCCAGTGGCAAATGCGTACACACCGCACCAGGTACTCATTTGAGTCTGAGTCGATCTAGGGGAGGCCCAGAACCGGTTCAGATCACCGTCGCCGGTGTTGACGGTCGTGGGGATCGGGAATCGAACTCGTTGACTCGCCCGGCCCCCAGATGCCGGAGGAGCAGGCGTTTGGCGTGCTGGTGAAGATCATGTTCGCCTACGGCTTGCGCGACCTCTTCCGGCAAAACTTCGACGACCTCCACTGCAAGTTCTACCAGCTGGAAAGACTCATGCAGGTGTGTGAGTGTGTGTGTCTGTGTTTGTGTGTCTGTGTGTGAGAGTGTCTGTGTGTGAGTGTGTGTGTGTGTCTGTGTGTGTGTGTCTGTGTGTGTGTGTGTACGTGTGTGTTTCTGTGTTTGTGTGAGTGTGTGTCTGTGTGTCTGTGTGTGTGTGTGTGTGTACGTGTGTGTGTGTGTCTGTGTGTGAGTGTGTGTGTGTGTCTGTGTGTGTGTGTCTGTGTGTGTGTGTGTACGTGTGTGTGTCTGTGTTTGTGTGAGTGTGTGAGTGTGTGTCTGTGTGTCTGTGTGTCTGTGTGTGTGTACGTGTGTGTGTGTGAGTGTGTGAGTGTGTGTGTCTGTGTCAGTGTGTGAGTGTGTGTGTGTGTACGTGTGTGTGTGTGTGTACGTGTGTGTGTGTCTGTGTGTGTAAGTGTGTATGTCTGTGTGTGAGTGTGTGCGTGTGTCTGTGTGTGAGTGTGTGAGTGCGTGTGTCTGTGTCAGTGTGTGCGTGTCAGTGTGTGAGTGTGCGTGTGTGTGTTTGTGTGTGTCTGTGTGTGGGTGTGCGTGTGGGGAGCGGTGGTGTAGCGGTTAGCGCACTGCACTACGAACCTGGCGACCCGGGTTCGTTTCCCGACGATTATCTGAACCGGTCCTGGGCCTCCCCTAGGTCGACTCAGCCTCAAATGAGTACCTAGAGTAATGTGTAAACATCGCCACTGGGGAGACAAAGGCGGTCGGGCGTGGTGTTGGCCACCCACCCCCTCGTGTGCCGTTCCAGCCTTCATAGGTGCTCGCTAACTGCACTTGCCCCAACAGTCTGTTATAGGCTATATGGGGGATCTTTGTATATATGTTTTTGTGTGCGCGTGCGTGAGTGCGTCCGTGCGCGCGTGCATGTGGTGCCAGCCTGCACAGGCGGTGCTCGCGAACGGCGCTCGCCCCAACCTTCTGTGCAGGCCACACGGTGGCTAGGAGATGTTAACTACCTCGCCCGGTATACAGGAGGTCGTGGGTTCGATCCCGACCCTGACGCCTGCTGCTGT
Source organism: Lampetra fluviatilis (assembly GCF_964198595.1). Classification (NCBI taxonomy): domain Eukaryota; kingdom Metazoa; phylum Chordata; class Hyperoartia; order Petromyzontiformes; family Petromyzontidae; genus Lampetra; species Lampetra fluviatilis. The sequence goes on along the minus strand of NC_136323.1, from coordinate 3,910,763 downwards.
ATATTTGGAGTTTGCGTGTCTCTCTCTCTCTCATCATCATCACGGTGGCTAGGAGATGTTAACTACCTCGCCTGGTATACAGGAGGTCGTGGGTTCGATCCCGACCCTGACGCCTGCTGTTGTATATTTGGAATCTGCGTCTCTCTCTCTCTCATCATCATCACGGTGGCTAGGAGATGTTGACTACCTCGCCTGGTATACAGGAGGTCGTGGGTTCGATCCCGACCCTGACGCCTGCTGCGGTATATTTGGAGTTTGCGTGTCTCTCTCTCTCTCGTTGTTTATGTCTCTGTCTCTCTCTCCCGCGCCCTCTTTGTCTTCCCCAGGAGCACGTGCCGGAGCTGTACGCTCACTTCCTGGGCCTAGGCCTGGAGGCCCACATGTATGCCTCGCAGTGGTTCCTCACCCTCTTCACCGCCAAGTTCCCCCTCTACATGGTGTTCCACATCATCGACCTCCTACTCTCGGAGGTGCGCGCGGGGGATGCCATCAACCCATCGTCGTCATCGTCATCATCGTCATCATCTTGGCCCCCCCTCCCGCTCTCGTTGTGGCGTTACGCAGTCGCGCGCCTTGCAAAACGCTACGTGCGTGCGGTGCACGTATGTCGTGCGTTTGTGTGCGTTGGACTTCTTTCGCGCCATACGTAGGCAACCGTGATAAGCGGAGGCGTGGGAGAAGGGCAACAGACTGAACGCAAACAAACTGTTTTCCCAAGAAACCGTTTTCAATGGAGGTGATTTAAAAGCTCACGACTGCCGGTGGCTTCCTAGTATCGGACGGAAGAGCGTTCCAGACGGCCGCATGAGCGCGTCTGAAAGCGCCGCGCGATGCGGCGACCGACAGCCGTCTTGGTTCGACGGCTTCGCCAAAAATCCGCCGCTGCTGCTGCCGCTGCTGCTGCTGTTGCTACTGCTGCCGCTGCTGCTGCTGCGAGGATGACCGGAGTTTGCGTGATGCTGGTTTACGCTCCACGCTGACGTTCCTGACGTTGGCTCCGTGTCTCCTCTCCCCCCCACCACCACCACGTCCCACGCTTCCCGCAGGGTCTCAGCGTCATCTTCAACGTCGCTCTGGCACTGCTCAAGGCAAGTTGCCCCCACGCCTACCCCCCCTCCCTCCCATCAACCCCTCCCTCCCTCCCTCCCATCTCCCCCTCCCTCCCTCCCATCCCCCCTCCCTCCCATCCCCCCCTCCCTCTCTCCCTCCCATCCCTCCCTCCCTCCCATCCCCCCCTCCCTCTCTCCCTCCCATCCCCCCCTCCCTCCCTCCCATCCCTTCCTCCCTCCCTCCCATCTCCCCCTCCCTCCCATCTCCCCCTCCCTTCCATCCCCCCCTCCCTCTCTCCCTCCCATCCCTCCCTCCCATCCCTCCCTCCCTCCCATCCCTCCCTCCCATCCCTCCCTCCCTCCCATCTCCCCCTCCCTCCCATCTCCCCCTCCCTTCCATCCCCCCCTCCCTCTCTCCCTCCCATCCCTCCCTCCCTCCCATCCCTCCCTCCCTCCCATCCCCCCTCCCTCCCATCCCCCCCTCCCTCCCATCAACCCCTCCCTCCCTCCCATCTCCCCCTCCCTCCCATCCCCCCCTCCCTCTCTCCCTCCCATCCCTCCCTCCCTCCCATCCCCCCCTCCCTCTCTCCCTCCCATCCCCCCCTCCCTCCCTCCCTCCCTCCCTCCCTTCCTCCCTCCCTCCCATCTCCCCCTCCCTCCCATCTCCCCCTCCCTTCCATCCCCCCCTCCCTCTCTCCCTCCCATCCATCCCTCCCTCCCTCCCATCCCCCTCCCTCTCTCCCTCCCTCCCTCCCCCCCTCCCTCCCTCCCATCCCTCCCTCTCATCTCCCCCTCCCTCCCATCCCCCCTCCCTCCCTCCCTCCAATCCCCCCCTCCCTCCCATCCCCCCCTCCCTCCCTCCCATCCCTCCCTCCCTCTCATCGCCCCCTCCCTCCCATCCCCCCCTCCCTCTCTCCCTCCCATCCCTCCCTCCCTCCCATCCCCCCCTCCCTCCCTCCCATCCCTCCCTCCCTCTCATCTCCCCCTCCCTCCCATCCCCCCTCCCTCCCTCCCTCCCATCCCCCCCTCCCATCCTCCCCCTCCATCCCATCCTACCCCTCCCTCCCATCCCCCCCTCTCCCTTCCTCCCATCCCCCCTCCATCCCCCCCCCTTCCTCCCTGATGATGATTGCTTGTGTTGCAATCGAAACGTCGTGAGAATTTTATTGTTTTATTTTTATTATTTTATTGTTTCCCTTCTACGTGACTTTACCGAAAGAACCAAGAATATGAATCCCTGTAGTCACGAAAGCATTAAATCGAAATAATATAATATTTTAACATATTATTATAACAATTATATAATATAATTTAATATTACTATTATATTATATAATTATTATACTGGTAGGAACCACCTGGTTCCACCAGCCCACAGGGAATTATTGTGTCCGTCCGTCGTGAATCCAAAAATGGGAGGGGTGGGGCTGGGTGGAAAGGGGAGGGTGGGGAGGGGCTAGGTGGGGATGGTGGGGAGGGGCTGGGTGGGGAGGGTGGGGCTGGGTGGGGGGTGGGAGGGGTGGGGCTGGGTGGGGAGGGGCTGGTCACCCCGTGGTGCCCATATAAAACTCAACGTTTCACCTACTCACGCCGGCTTGTGCCCGCACTCACAGTCGGCCATATTTGCGGAATACACCACGCCGCCGTTGACCCTGCAGGCCATTGACCGAGCAACCCAACGTTCCTACCAGCTCCCTCCGCAGGAAGTTGTTATATTATTCTCGTGTTCAATGCCTAACGGCCGAGCGCCACCAGATGGCGCTCTGATGCAGTGAGTGCGGTTTGCCCCGGGCCAGCGAACTCCGCGCGGTGGCGTGACGCCAACTTCATTTAATTGGCTGCGTCAGGGTGGCGGAGGGCGGGACGACCCAAAGCTCGGCTTGACACGGAGTAGGAGGCGGAAGAGGAGGCTTTCGCGAGCAATGTCATCCGTGATACAGGTTTTATTTTTGGGTGTTAGATCGCGTAAATATATCAATGTTGTGTAGCTAAGCCCGCCACCACCCGGCACAGCCAATTAGTGAGGTTTGTCACGTAACACAGAACGTGCCAATTGTTTACGAGTACAGTTCGCCGGTGTGTTGCAGAGCAAAGCCACAACATTTACAATCTGAACAAAGCCACAACATTTACCATCTGAGCAAAGCCACAACATTTACAATCTGAGCAAAGCCACAGCATTTACCATCTGAGCAAAGCCACAACATTTACCATCTGAGCAAAGCCACAACATTTACAATCTGAGCAAAGCCACAACATTTACAATCTGAGCAAAGCCACAACATTTACCATCTGAGCAAAGCCACAACATTTACCATCTGAGCAAAGCCACAACATTTACCATCTGAGCAAAGCCACAACATTTACGATCTGAGCAAAGCCACAACATTTACGATCAGAGCAAAGCCACAACATTTACGATCTGAGCAAAGCCACAACATTTACAATCTGAGCAAAGCCACAACATTTACGATCAGAGCAAAGCCACAACATTTACGATCAGAGCAAAGCCACAACATTTACCATCTGAGCAAAGCCACAACATTTACCATCTGAGCAAAGCCACAACATTTACCATCTGAGCAAAGCCACAACATTTACCATCTGAGCAAAGCCACAACATTTACCATCTGAGCAAAGCCACAACATTTACCATCTGAGCAAAGCCACAACATTTACAATTTGAGCAAAGCCACAACATTTACAATCTGAGCAAAGCCACAACATTTACCATCTGAGCAAAGCCACAACATTTACAATCTGAGCAAAGCCACAACATTTACGATCAGAGCAAAGCCACAACATTTACCATCTGAGCAAAGCCACAACATTTACCATCTGAGCAAAGCCACAACATTTACCATCTGAGCAAAGCCACAACATTTACAATCTGAGCAAAGCCACAACATTTACCATCTGAGCAAAGCCACAACATTTACCATCTGAGCAAAGCCACAACATTTACCATCTGAGCAAAGCCACAACATTTACCATCTGAGCAAAGCCACAACATTTACCATCTGAGCAAAGCCACAACATTTACCATCTGAGCAAAGCCACAACATTTACAATCTGAGCAAAGCCACAACATTTACCATCTGAGCAAAGCCACAACATTTACCATCTGAGCAAAGCCACAACATTTACAATCTGAGCAAAGCCACAACATTTACCATCTGAGCAAAGCCACAACATTTACCATCTGAGCAAAGCCACAACATTTACGATCAGAGCAAAGCCACAACATTTACGATCTGAGCAAAGCCACAACATTTACAATCTGAGCAAAGCCACAACATTTACGATCAGAGCAAAGCCACAACATTTACGATCTGAGCAAAGCCACAACATTTACAATCTGAACAAAGCCACAACATTTACGATCAGAGCAAAGCCACAACATTTACGATCAGAGCAAAGCCACAACATTTACAATCTGAGCAAAGCCACAACATTTACAATCTGAGCAAAGCCACAACATTTACGATCTGAGCAAAGCCACAACATTTACGATCTGAGCAAAGCCACAACATTTACCATCTGAGCAAAGCCACAACATTTACCATCTGAGCAAAGCCACAACATTTACCATCTGAGCAAAGCCACAACATTTACCATCTGAGCAAAGCCACAACATTTACCATCTGAGCAAAGCCACAACATTTACAATCTGAGCAAAGCCACAACATTTACCATCTGAGCAAAGCCACAACATTTACCATCTGAGCAAAGCCACAACATTTACCATCTGAGCAAAGCCACAACATTTACAATCTGAGCAAAGCCACAACATTTACCATCTGAGCAAAGCCACAACATTTACAATCTGAGCAAAGCCACAACATTTACCATCTGAGCAAAGCCACAACATTTACAATCTGAGCAAAGCCACAACATTTACAATCTGAGCAAAGCCACAACATTTACCATCTGAGCAAAGCCACAACATTTACCATCTGAGCAAAGCCACAACATTTACCATCTGAGCAAAGCCACAACATTTACCATCTGAGCAAAGCCACAACATTTACAATCTGAGCAAAGCCACAACATTTACCATCTGAGCAAAGCCACAACATTTACAATCTGAGCAAAGCCACAACATTTACCATCTGAGCAAAGCCACAACATTTACAATCTGAGCAAAGCCACAACATTTACAATCTGAGCAAAGCCACAACATTTACCATCTGAGCAAAGCCACAACATTTACCATCTGAGCAAAGCCACAACATTTACCATCTGAGCAAAGCCACAACATTTACGACGTTTCGCCCAGGAATCACGACAAGCTTCTAAAAGCCTTGAACTCAAAACCGGCCCATCTGAGCCCGGCGGTTCATCCCGAATGGATCCAGTTTCTGTTCGACAGGGGATGGACCCTTGAGCCAGAGAGCACGTCTCTGGACATTACGAATTTATCCGTCCGCAAGAGAGCGGTGAGCGGTGTTCTTCACGAACATTCAGAGGGGTCGGTGGCGGGCGGGCGGGCGGGCACTTTCGCCAAGGATACATCGTCGGCGTGAGAAAGGGCCTCCACACGCGTTTGAAACCACTTTTGGGTTTGACGGCATAGTTGGGGGTGGGGTGGGTGGGGGGTGTCTTCACTCTTTGTCTATCGGCCGGGGCCATCAGGGGCAGCCCGTAGCCCGCGGGCCTTGCGATGAACAGCGCTGTGATGGAACAACGAAATTGTTGGCTTTCTTTTGACACATTCCATCAGCCACGCAGCCTTCTTGGAGTGCAAAAACCGCGTGACGTCATTGATGGTGCGGTGTGGAATAAACATCTCCACTAGAGAGACAAAGGCGGCCGGGACGTGGTGCTGGCCACCCAGTGCCCTCGTGCGCCGTGCCGGCCTTAATAGGTGCTCGCTAACTGCGCCCAGGTGTCTCTCGGGGGGTCCGACACGTGATCGTGGTGTGACCGTGCGTGCGTGCGCGTGCGTGTGTTTTCCAACTGTTTAGACTGTCACACGATATGGACGATAGTGTACACCGCGTACACTGCCGTGTAAACCCTGAACGTGAGCGGTGGTGCAGCGGTTAGCGCGATACGTTGCGTCACGAACCCAGCGATCCGAGTTCGATTCCCGCCCACGGCCATCAACCGGTGACGATTATCTGAACCGGTCCTGGGCTTCCCCTAGGTCGACTCAGCCTCAAATTAGTTCCTGGTGTGCGGTGTGTAAAATATCGCCACTGGGGAGACAAAGGCGGCCGGGCGTGGTTGCTGGCCACCCACCCCCTCGTGTGCCGTGCCGGCCTTAATAGGTGCTCGCTAACAGCACTTGCCCCTACAGTCTGTTAAGGCTATACGGGGGATCTTTGTCTTGTAGAGGTGTGTGGGTGTGGGTGGTGTAGCGGCCCGAGTTCAATTCCCGCTCACGGCCAACGCCGGTGACGATTATCTGAACCGGTCCTGGGCCTCCCCTAGGTCGACTCAGCCTCAAATGAGTACCGAGAGTAGTGCGTAAATATTGCCACTAGGGAGACAAAGGCGGCCGGGCGTGGTTGCTGGCCACCCACCCCCTCGTGTGCCGTGCGGGCCTTAATAGGTGCTCGCTAACAGCACTTGCCCCAACAGTCTGTTAAGGCTACGTGGGGGGTTGGGGGTGATCCTTGTTCGGTGTTTCCGACTGCCAGAACGTCTCACGTCTCAGACACGATCCGTTGGCCATTTGGGTCGTCAACGTTACCGTCATTTTTCTTAAAACCACATTTTGTGCATCCCCTTCAAAGGCGGCGTTATTGACCAACGTGCAGAGCCCTCCACCTTTGTTGTTTCGACTGCCGCACGATACAGACTCTGATGCGCGCCGTGTGTGTACACTGCTGTGTAAACCCCGGACGTCCTCACGGCACGGATCCACGTAGCCATGGTGCCGCATCTCCACGGTAATCACCCTTGGGATGGGGGGCGTCCGCCGGCACCACCGCTGCTCGGCTGATTTGTGGGCGAGTGGGTGGTGGTGGTGGTGGAGGTGGTGACGGTGGTGGTGGCGGTGGTGGCGGTGGTGGCGGTGGTGGTAGTGGTGGGTGGCGGTGGTGGTGGTGGTGGTGGCGGTGGTGGTGGGTGGTGGTGGTGGTGGAGGAGGTGGTGGCGGTGGTGGTGGTGGGTGGTGGTGGTGGTGGAGGAGGAGGTGGTGGTGGTGGCGGTGGTGGCGGTGGCGGTGGTGGCGGTGGCGGTGGTGGTGGCGGTGGTGGGTGGTGGTGGTGGTGGCGGTTGTGGTGGGTGGCGGTGGTGGTGGCGGTGGTGGTGGCGGTGGTGGGTGAAGATGGTGGTGGTGGTTGCGGTGGTGATGATGGTGGTGGTGGCGGCGGTGGTAGCGGTGGTGGTGGCGGCGGTGGTGGTGCTGGTTGCTGTGGTGTCTGTATGATCTCCCCCTGTTCCACAGAGTGAGAGTGATGGGGTGAGTGAGAGTGACGTTTGAGTGAGAGGGGTGAGTGAGAGTGATGGGGTGAGTGAGAGTGACGTTTGAGTGAGAGGGGTGAGTGAGAGTGATGGGGTGAGTGAGTGTGAGTGAGTGTGATAGTGAGAGTGAGTGTAAGTGGAGTAGATTCCCTCCACGTTCTCCCGTTTCCTCCCAGGCAAACAAAACTCCGTCCTGGTCAAACATCCTCGATGGCGAAAACATCACCATTTGGGATCACACGCAAAACAAAACAATAACACAGATAAAGATCCCCCGTATAGCCTTAACAGACTGTTGGGGCAAGTGCTGTTAGCAGCACCTATGAAGGCCGACACAGCACATGAGGGGGTGGGTGGCCAGCACCACGCCCGGCCGCCTTTGTCTCCCCAGTGGCGATGTTTACACACCGCACCAGGTACTCATTTGAGGCTGAGTCGACCCAGAGCATGCCCAGGAGCGGCTCAGACAATCGTCACCGGTGTTGGCCGCGAGCGGGAATCGAACCCGGGTCGCCGGGATACGTAGCGCAGCGTGGCGCTAACCGCTGCACCACCGCTCCACCACCGCCTTCCGTGAGAACCTGGCAGCATCCCTCTTGGGAAGTAGTCTTGAGGCTCAACGAGCCGTCCGTGCGTGACCGAGCGGAGCGACGAGAACAACAGTGACCTCTCAGACAGGTCCCTGGGATTTCGTGACCCCCCCCCCCGCCCCCCATCTCGCGAGGGTCACCGATGTGGTTTTTATTTTATTTTTAAGCGTCTCCCGGAGCGGTTCCCGGAATTAACGTGAACGTTGAGGGGTCCCGGTCCGGGTCAAAGCCCCAACCGCGGCGATAACACCCCCCGTGGTGGTCGGAGGAGTGAAGTTGGTGGTGGCTCGCACAGAGACCCGTAGACTCGCACAGAGACCCGTAGACTCGCACAGAGACCCACAGACTCACGCAGAGACCCGTAGACTCGCACAGAGACACATAGACTCGCACAGAGACCCATAGACTCACACAGAGACCCGTAGACTCGCACAGAGACACATAGACTCGCACAGAGACACATAGACTCGCACAGAGACCCATAGACTCACGCAGAGACCCATAGACTCACGCAGAGACCCACAGACTCGCACAGAGACACATAGACTCACACAGAGACACATAGACTCGCACAGAGACCCGTAGACTCACACAGAGACCTGTAGACTCGCACAGAGACACATAGACTCGCACAGAGACCCATAGACTCGCACAGAGACCCATAGACTCACACAGAGACCCATAGACTCACACAGAGACACATAGACTCACACAGAGACACATAGACTCACACAGAGACACATAGACTCACACAGAGACCCACAGACTCACACAGAGACCCGTAGACTCACACAGAGACCCGTAGACTCACACAGAGACACATAGACTCACACAGAGACACATAGACTCACACAGAGACCCACAGACTCGCACAGAGACACATAGACTCACACAGAGACACATAGACTCGCACAGAGACCCGTAGACTCACACATAGACCCGTAGACTCGCACAGAGACACATAGACTCGCACAGAGACCCATAGACTCGCACAGAGACCCATAGACTCACACAGAGACCCATAGACTCACATAGAGACACATAGACTCACACAGAGACACAGACTCACACAGAGAGACATAGACTCACACAGAGACCCACAGACTCGCACAGAGACACATAGACTCACACAGAGACCCATAGACTCACACAGAGACACATAGACTCACACAGAGACACATAGACTCACACAGAGACCCATAGACTCGCACAGAGACCCATAGACTCACACAGAGACACATAGACTCACACAGAGACACATAGACTCACACAGAGACCCATAGACTCACACAGAGACCCGTAGACTCACACAGAGACCCGTAGACTCACACAGAGACACGTAGACTCGCACAGAGACCCATAGACTCACACAGAGACACATAGACTCACACAGAGACACATAGACTCACACAGAGACACATAGACTCACACAGAGACACATAGACTCGCACAGAGACCCATAGACTCACACAGAGACCCGTAGACTCGCACAGAGACACATAGACTCGCACAGAGACCCATAGACTCACACAGAGACCCGTAGACTCGCACAGAGACACATAGACTCGCACAGAGACACATAGACTCGCACAGAGACCCATAGACTCACGCAGAGACCCATAGACTCACGCAGAGACCCACAGACTCGCACAGAGACACATAGACTCACACAGAGACACATAGACTCGCACAGAGACCCGTAGACTCACACAGAGACCCGTAGACTCGCACAGAGACACATAGACTCGCACAGAGACACATAGACTCACACAGAGACACATAGACTCACACAGAGACCCACAGACTCACACGGAGACCCGTAGACTCACACAGAGACCCGTAGACTCACACAGAGACACATAGACTCACACAGAGACACATAGACTCACACAGAGACCCACAGACTCGCACAGAGACACATAGACTCACACAGAGACACATAGACTCGCACAGAGACCCGTAGACTCACACAGAGACCCGTAGACTCGCACAGAGACACATAGACTCGCACAGAGACCCATAGACTCGCACAGAGACCCATAGACTCACACAGAGACCCATAGACTCACATAGAGACACATAGACTCACACAGAGACACAGACTCACACAGAGAGACATAGACTCACACAGAGACCCACAGACTCGCACAGAGACACATAGACTCACACAGAGACCCATAGACTCACACAGAGACACATAGACTCACACAGAGACACATAGACTCACACAGAGACCCATAGACTCGCACAGAGACCCATAGACTCACACAGAGACACATAGACTCACACAGAGACACATAGACTCACACAGAGGACCCATAGACTCACACAGAGACCCGTAGACTCACACAGAGACCCGTAGACTCACACAGAGACACGTTAGACTCGCACAGAGACCCATAGACTCACACAGAGACACATAGACTCACACAGAGACACATAGACTCACACAGAGACACATAGACTCACACAGAGACACATAGACTCACACAGAGACCCACAGACTCACACAGAGACACATAGACTCACACAGAGACACATAGACTCACACAGAGACACATAGACTCACACAGAGACACATAGACTCACACAGAGACCCATAGACTCGCACAGAGACCCATAGACTCACACAGAGACACATAGACTCACACAGAGACCCATAGACTCGCACAGAGACCCATAGACTCGCACAGAGACCCATAGACTCACACAGAGACACATAGACTCACACAGAGACCCATAGACTCGCACAGAGACCCATAGACTCACACAGAGACCCATAGACTCACACAGAGACACATAGACTCACACAGAGACACATAGACTCACACAGAGACCCATAGACTCGCACAGAGACCCATAGACTCGCACAGAGACCCGTAGACTCGTACAGAGACCCACAGACTCACACAGAGACCCGTAGACTCGCACAGAGACCCGTAGACTCGCACAGAGACCCGTAGACTCGTACAGAGACCCACAGACTCACACAGAGACCCGTAGACTCGCACAGAGACCCGTAGACTCGCACAGAGACCCATAGACTCGCACAGAGACCCACAGACTCACACAGAGACCCGTAGACTCGAACAGAGACCCGTAGACTCGCACAGAGACCCATAGACTCGCACAGAGACCCACAGACTCACACAGAGACCCGTAGACTCGCACAGAGACCCATAGACTCACACAGAGACCCATAGACTCACACAGAGACCCATAGACTCACACAGAAACCCATAGACTCAAACAGAGACCCGTAGACTCGCACAGAGACCCATAGACGCACACAGAGACCCAAATACTCACACAGAGACCCATAGACTCACACAGAGACCCATAGACACACACAGAGACCCATAGACTCACACAGAGACCCATAGACTCACACAGAGACCCGTAGACTCGCACAGAGACCCATAGACTCACACAGAGACCCATAGACTCACACAGAGACCCATAAACTCACACAGAGACCCGTAGACTCGAACAGAGACCCGTAGACTCGCACAGATACCCATAGACTCACACAGAGACCCATAGACTCACACAGAGACCCATAGACTCACACAGAGACCCGTAGACTCACACAGAGACCCATAGACTCACACAGAGACCCATCGACTCACACAGATACCCAGAGACTCACAGAGACTCATAGACTCACACAGAGACCCGTAGACTCACACAGAGACCCATAGACTCAGCTGTCGAAGTACTACGCGCTCACCTGTCACTCACCTGTGACCCACCTGTCCGCCCCCCCCTCTACCGCCCCTCACGGTGTGTAGACTTCCCGGGAGGACCTCCTGCAGGCCGACTTCGAGGGAGCGCTCAAGTTCTTCCGCGTGCAGCTGCCCAAGCGGTACCGTGCAGAGGAGAGCGCGCGGCGCCTCATGGAGGTCGCCTGCGGGGTCAAGGTGTGCCCCAGGGTCACGGGGAGGTCACGGGGGTGGGGGGTCGGTGAGGGGTTCATTCGGGTCCAGTGTGTCTGTGTGTCTGATAGCTCAGGGTGTGGGAGGGATGGGGGGGGGTTAAACCGAGATGGTAAACCGCGCTTTAACAGAATTAAATTATTTTTCGATTTAAAGCTTTCGTGACTGCAGGGATTCATCTTCTTGGTTCTTTCGGTAAAGTCACGTAGAAGGGAAGTAATAAAATCATAAAAATAAAACATAATAAAATAATTCTCACGACGTTTCGGCCACAACCCAAGCAGCCGTCCTCAGGTGAAGACCAGGTCTGTCGGGGAGACAGACCCTTTTACGTGACTTTACCGAAAGAACCAAGAAGAAGAATTAAATGAATTCGCGACGGAATGATGGATCACTCTCACTGAACACCGGAGGTATTTGAGATGTTGAAACGCCAAGCAGAAACCTCAGGCGAGGAATCTTGCACGCGGCACCTTGTGGTGCAAACGATAAAAAAACACCCTCTGATCATGTGATGATGTGTTGCGTTATCGAACTAAGGCAAAGATCCCCCGTGTAGCCTTTCACTGGCCGTTGGGGGCAAGTGCCTCTTAGCCGGGTGGTGGTGGGGGTGGTGGTGTGGGTGGTGGTGGTGGTGTGGGTGGTGGTGTGGGTGGTGGTGGTGGTGTGGGTGGTGGTGGTGGTGTGGGTGGTGGTGGGGGTGGTGGTGTGGGTGGTGGTGGTGGTGTGGGTGGTGGTGGGGGTGGTGGTGTGGGTGGTGGTGGTGGTGGTGTGGGTGGTGGTGGGGGTGGTGGTGTGGGTGGTGGTGGGGGTGGTGGTGTGGGTGGTGGTGGTGGTGGTGTGGGTGGTGGTGGTGGTGGTGGTGTGGGTGGTGGTGGGGGGTGGTGGTGTGGGTGGTGGTGGTGGTGTGGGTGGTGGTGTGGGTGGTGGTGGTGGTGGAGGGTGAGGACGCTGCTGCTGCTGCTGGGCAGTTGGAGGAAGTCGCCCTCCAGCAACAACAGAAGGCAGGGGAGCGACGCTCACAACAACGAGCGGAGCGCCGGGCGGATAAAATGCACCAAGTTGGCACAGTAGGGGGGTGACAGCTGGTGGTGCATCTATCGATCATCTGAGTCAGCAACCCATGGCACCTGCAGAGTCTGTCCCGAGACCTCCTGCACCTAGCCTGGCACAGTAGGGGGGTACAGCTGGTGTTGCATCTACCGGTCATCTGAGTCAGCCGACCCGTGGCTTCTGCTGGGTCTGTCCCGAGACCTCCTGCACCTAGCCTGGCACAGTAGGGGGGTACAGCTGGTGGTGCATCTACCGGTCATCTCACTCAGCCGACCCATGGCACTTGTTGGGTCTGTCCCGACTCCTCCTGTCGGCGAGCCTTCGACGCTTCACGTGGCCTCAAAGTGCACGTGGCCTGGCACGGGCCCCGTTGTGACGTCACCGTCACTTCGTGGCGAATGGCGGGTGTTGGAATTGGTGGGTGAGTGGTGGTGCAGCGGTTGGCGCTACGCTGCGCTACGAACCCGGCGACCCGAGGTTCGATTCCTGCTCACGGCCAACACCGGTGACGATTATCTGAACCGGTCCTGGGCCTCCTCTAGGTCGACTCAGCCTCAAATGAGTACCCAGTGCGGTGTGTAAACATCGCCACGTGCCGTGCCGGCCTTCATAGGTGCTGCCGCTACTCACTAACGGCACTTGCCCCGACAGCCTGTGTAGGCTGCACGGGGGACCTTTGTTTAGTCCCCGATCTCTCCCGGTGGACCCCCCCCTCCCCCCCACCGCGTGTCTCGATGACCCCGTTACTAACGGCACCGCAAACCCAGGGGGGGGGGGTGGGGGGGGGGTCACACGGCGCCTCCCGGTTGGGCCACACACAGTCCCCGGTTGGGTTCGTAGTGGCTGCTGCCCCCGAGTGAACGTCTCCTAGGCAACGTGGGCGCTAGGAGCGTGAAGGTCGTAACGTTGACGCTGAGGAGGGGGGAGGAGGCGCCTCGCACCCCCCCCCCCCCATGTGGAGTGACGTCACCCGCTCATGATTATTCATGAGCGGGGCTGTAAGACGTGGAGTGACGTCACCGGCTCATGATTATTCATGAGGGGGGCTGTACGATGTGGAGTGACGTCACCGGCTCATGATTATTAATGAGGGGGGCGGTTCGACGTGGAGTGACGTCACCCGCTCATGATTATTAATGAGGGGCGGGTCCATGTGGAGGACGTCACCTGTGCATGATTAATGAGGGGGGCTGGTCGATGCGGAGTGACGTCACGCGCGTGACACACAGACATTCTTGGGTAAATATAGTCGCCAATGTCTACCCGACTCTCACTGCTCTCTCTCATCATCATCACGGTGGCTAGGAGATGTTAACTACCTCGCCTGGTGTACAGGAGGTCGTGGGTTCAATCCCGACCCTGACGCCTGCTGCTGTATATTTGGAGTTTGCGTGTCTCTCTCTCATCATCATCACGGTGGCTAGGAGATGTTGACTACCTCGCCTGGTGTACAGGAGGTCGTGGGTTCGATCCCGACCCTGACGCCTGCTGCTGCTGTATATTTGGAGTTTGCGTGTCTCTCTCTCGACGTGGTCACGGGGATTTTTCTCCAGGTCCTCCGGTTTTTCACCTCTACATTTAGAATCAACATTCTAAATTTAGAGTATTTGATGGCCGATGATAGTAGCCACTTCGTTGAGCTGTCATTCGTGGCCCAGGTCGCTTCTGATAAAGAGCTCTCTGTAGCAGCTCAGTGGGCCTGACCTGGCGAAATAAAAATACAAAGTTTTAGTTGAGTTTCTAAAGAGCTCTTCGTCAGATGTTGTCACCGATGATGCAGGGCTGAACGAGGGAGGGAGGGAGTTGCCAAGCTCACCATGTTTTCCTGCTTGAGCCTCCCTGAAGTGTTGATGGCTTTGGGGTGCTGGGCCTGGCAAACAATGCAGGTCAAAGCCCTGCTCCACGTGTGCTCCACGTGTACTCCACGTGTTCCTCACGTGCCCCCCGCCTGCCCCCCCCCCCCCCGCGTGCCCCCAACCCCCTCACCTCCCCCCCCCCCGCGCGAGCCACAGGTGAGCCAGCGTCGGCTGAAGAAGTTTGAGCGAGAATTCCTCACCATGAGGGAGCAGATGGCGCAGGAGGAGGACCCAGTGGAGAGGCTCAAGGTGAGCAGCAACGTCGTGCCGAGACTCCCCCCCAACCACCCCAAACCCCCCCAGAGTCCATGGATGAATCGGGGAGGGGGGGCGGGGGTGGTGTCCGCCAAACATATCACCTTGCATCCAGATCGTACAAATCTCTTAGGTTTTTTCGGTAAAGTCGCGTAGGTAAAAAATAAAATTGAAAGTTAATAAAAGTAATAATAGAAATAAAATAATAAATCACGACGTTTCGGAGGCAGCACAAGTCTCCGTCATCAGGTGGGACCGTCACAGCAAAAAATACTGCATCACTTGATGCAGTATTTGCATCAAGTGATGCAGTAACAGCTAAAATTACTGCATCAAGTGATTTTAGCTGTGACGGTCCCACCTGATGACGGAGACTTGTGTTGACTCCGAAACGTCGTGATTTATTATTTTATTTTATTCCCATTATTACTTTGATTAACTTTTAAGTTTATTTTTCACCCACGTGACTTCACCGACAAAACCTAAGAGTTATGAATCCTTGCAGTCACGAAAGCTTCAAATCTAGAATCGTACAAATCGTCACCGGCGTCATCGTCGCGATGGCCCCGTGGGTGTCCACCATCGCCGTTCGTTTCCACGCCGCCCTCCCCGTCTCTTCTCGAGCGGAGCCCAGCGGACACGCTCCCCTCGACGATGGCGACCCGCGCCGTTCGTCCCCTACTCTCGCCTGCGCCCCTCCGCACTATCACGCGGTGGGGGCTTTGCGGTGAAGCGCCGCTGCCTCTGCTGCACACTACTGATCCCTGCTCCCACCTCCTTGCCCCCCGTCCCGTCCCCCCACGTCCCGTCGCTGGGGTCAGCGCGAGGGCCGCCGCCTGCAGGAGGCGAACCTGCGTCTGGAGCAGGAGAACGACGACCTGGCGCACGAGCTGGTCACCAGCAAGATCGCCCTGCGCGGCGACCTCGACAAGGTCAGCCGGGGGGGGAGGTGGGTGGGGGCCCCGTGACCTCCGTGGCAAAGGTCATCGCATGTATTTCTAGGATTGAAGTTTGCGTGACTGCACGGATTCGTACTCTTTGGTTTTTTCGGTAAAGTTAAGTGGGTGAAAAAGAAATAAATGATTTAATTTTGTTGTTTTTTTCATTGATTTATTTTTTACCTACGTGACTTTACCGAAAAATCCAAAGAGTATGTCATTGCATGTACACAAAGGTTCGGCTGGGGGGGGGGTCACGTCCCTCTCAACGTCAAAGGTGCTGTGGGATCGGGGGGGGGGGGGCGGGGTGAGGGGAGGGGCTTCCGGGTCTGGTTGGAGAGACGGACAACTGGACGCACAAAGACAAAGGTCCCCCTGACCCCACCGTGTAGCCTTCACAGACCGTTGGGGCAAGTGCCGTTAGCGAGCAGCGGCACCACCTTTGTGCCCCCCACTGCTCATGGTTACGCACCGCAACGGGTACTAATTTCAGGCTGAGTTTACCTAGGGGATGCCCAGCACCGGTCCGGATATTCACCACTGTTAGAGTCAAACTTGGGTCGACGGGTGCGTCGTTCGGTGGCGCTAACCACTGCGCCACCATTCCTCATAGACACCACACACATGCTCACCTCACTCACCCCACTGACCCTGCTCACCCCACCCCACTCACCCCGCTCACCCCACTCACCACGCTCACCCCACCCCACTCACCCCGCTCACCCAACTCACTCCACTCACTCCGCTCACCCCACTCCCCCGACCCACCCCGCTCACCCCACCCCACTCACCCTGCTCACCCCACCCCACTCACCCCACTCACCCCTCTCCCCCGACCCACCCCACTCACCCCACTCACCCCACTCACCCCGCTCCTCCGACCCACCCCACTCACCCCACTCACCCCACTCACCCCACTCACCCCGCTCCCCCGACCCACCCCACTCACCCCACTCACCCCACTCACCCCGCTCCTCCGACCCACCCCACTCACCCCACCCCACTCACCCCGCTCACCCCGCTCACCAGGCGGAGGACAAAGTTGACGTGCTCACCAAGGAGTTGCTGCTCACCAAGCAGAGGCTGCTGGAGACGGAGGGAGACAAGAGGAGAATGGAGGAGGAGGCAGTCAAGGTGAGCACGCCGGTGACCACTCCTCACCAAGGCGCCCGTGCCAGGCCACGTGCAGTTTAAGTGAAGTGTCGGACGCCCGCTGGCAGCAAGGTCACTGCACGGACCCAGGTGCCATGGGGTGTCTGACTCTGAGACGAGCACACTAAAGACAGAGACCTCCCCCCCTTGTAGCCTGTACACAGGCTGTCGGGGCAAGAGCTGTTAGTGAGCGGCACCTGTGAAGGCCGGCACGGCGCACGAGGGGGTGGGTGGCCAGCACCACGCCCGGCCGCCTTTGTCTCACGTTCACTCACTCACACTCACTCACACTCACTCACACTCATTGACGCTCACTCACACTCACTCACACTCATTGACGCTCACTCACACACTTACACTCACTCATCCACTCACACTCACTCACTCACCCACTCACACTCACTCACACACTCACTCTTAGTCACACTCACTCACACTCACTCACCCACCTCACACCCACTCACACTCACTCGCACTCACACACTCAACTCACTCACACTCACTCACACTCACCCACTCACTCACACACTCACTCACACTCACTCACACACTCACTCACATTCACTCACACTCACCCACTCACACTCACTCACACTCACCCACTCACTCACACTCACTCACCCACTCACACTCACTCACTCACTCACCCACTCACTCACTCACACACTCACTCACACTCACACACTCACACTCACACACTCACACACTCACTCACACTCACTCACCCACTCACACTCACCCACTCACCTCACTCACTCACTCACTCACTCACTCACACCCACTCACACTCACTCACACTCACTCACCAGGAGGCAGAGATCTCCCCCGTTCAGCCTTCACGGACGGCGCTTCCTGAGCAAAGCCGGGCCGGCTCGGGGAAACGGCCCCGGCACGGCTCGGATGTGGCAGTGGAAAAGAGAAGTGAACAAACAGACACACCGCGTCGTCTCACCCCCCCACCCACCCCCACCCCCCCGTTTCTCTGTCGTCTTTGTCTTCACCCCACCCCTGGCCTGGATCCTTGACCCCGCCCCCCTGACCCCCCGCCCCCCTGACCCCCTGACCCCCCCCCCCTCCAGCTGAAGGAGCTGTGTCGTCGCGAGATGGAGAAAGCCGCGCTGGATGTCAGCAAGAGCAGCTCCATCATCGGCGAGTACAAGCAGGTGTGACGCCGCACAAAGACAAAGGTTCCCCCCACCCACGGTATAGCCCGCACGGGCCGCCGGGGCAAGTGCCCGTTGGCGAGTAGCTCCCGTGAAGGCCAGCTCCACGCACGGCCCCTTCTGTCTCCCCAGCGCCGATGTTGAGTACAACGCCGTTTTTAGGCTGAGTCGACCTACGGGATGGCCCAGGACCGGTTTCCGATGTGCGCTGCCACTGTGATGGGGAGGATGGGATGCCTCCATCCAGCAGGGGATAGAGCATGGTTGATGATGATGATGATGATGTTGTTGTTGGTTTTCAACGTTAACAGATTTGCTCTCAACTCAGCATACGACTTGAACAGAAGCAGGCGTCGAGCCGAGCAGAGATGGACGTTATAAGGGTGAGTGGGGATCACCACGCTCACCATCCACACCACGCTTACTACCACCACCCCACGCTCACCACCACACCACGCTCACCACCACCACACCACGATCACCACCACCACACCACGCTCACCACCATAACACACTCACCACCACCACACCACGCTTACCACCACACCACGCTCACCAGCACCACACCACGCTCACCACCACCACACCACGCTCACCACCACCACACCACGCTCACCACAACGCCTGCTGTATATTTGGAATTTGCGTCTCTCTCTCTCATCATCATCACAGTGGCTAGGAGATGTTAACTACTTAGCCTGGTATACAGGAGGTCGTGGGTTCGATCCCGAGTCTGACGCCTGCTGTATATTTAGAGTTTGCGTGTCTCTCTCTCTCTCATCATCATCATCACGGTGGCTAGGAGATGTTAACTACCTCGCCTGGTATACAGGAGGTCGTGGGTTTGATGCCGACCTTGACGCCTGCTGCTGTATATTTAGAGTTTGCGTGTCTCTCTCTCTCTCTCATCATCATCATCACGGTGGCTAGGAGATGTTAACTACCTCGCCTGGTATACAGGAGGTCGTGGGTTCGATCCCGACCCTGACGCCTGCTGCTGTACATTTGGAGTTTGCGGTGTTTCTCCGTGGTCGTGTGGATTTTTCTCCGGGCCCTCCACATTTAGAATCAACATCACCACGCGTTCAGGGTATTCGGCTGCTGCTGTAAATTTCGTTGAGCTCTCATCCGTGACGGCCTGGTCGCTTCTGGGAAAAAGAGCGACGCAACTCAGTGGACCTTACCTGGTCAAATAAAAAAAGAATAGTTCAGTTTTGTGCTTTTTGTTGAGTTGTGGTTGTCATAGCTCTTGGCGATAGGAATGAAATTCGTCCCACCCCTACCCACGACCTGTACCCACACTCCAGTCGTCCAGTGTGGGGGGGGGGGGCGGTGTGGTGGGGCGAGGTGGGGAGGTAAGGGTTCTTTTCTCCGCTCGCCCGATTACGGTCTTGGCTTTCATCCGTACGAGTCGACGCAGGGCACCGTGCGTCACCTCGGTCTCTGCTCAAAGCTTCGTGCTGTCAAAACAGAGGGGGGGGGGGTGGGGGGGGGCACGGTGTGGGGGGGGGGGAGGGCCCGGAGGGAGAATTGATAACTTTGCAAAGAGTGAAAAAAGAAACCAGCTCAACGAAGCTTCGTCCCTCCGCCCGGTCTAATGTCGTCGGAGCGACGTCGGGGCGACGTTGGGGGGGTCAAGACGGAGAGGTGGCTAAACGACACGTTGGTCGTTGACGGCATCCTTGAGAAAAATTCTCAGTAAAGTCACGTAGGTTTAAAAAGAAAAATTAATAAAATAAAAATAAAATAAAAATCACGACGTTTCGGAGGCAACACAAGCTTCCGTCTTCAGGTGGAACAGTCACAGCACGACGAAACGTCGTGATTTTCTATTTTATTTTACTTTTATTAATTTAAATTTTTTACCTACGTGACTTTACCGAAAAAAACCTAAGAATATGAATCCTTGCAGTCACGAAAGCTTCAAATCTAGAAAGAAAAAAAAATTCTCAGCGCGAGCGTCAATGACGCCGCCGCCGGCCAGAGACGAGTCTTGCGAAACGAGAACTTTTTTTACGTTTTCATTTCATCTCACGGTGGGAGGATCTGAGAGCTCATGAGCGAGGAGGAGGGAGGGAAGCAGGGAGTGAGGGAGGGAGTGACGGAGGGTGGGAGGGGGAGGGAGGGAGTGACGGAGGGTGGGAGGGGGAGGGAGGGAGTGACGGAGGGTGGGAGGGGGTGGGAGGGGGGGGTGGGAGGGAGTGACGGAGGGAGGGGGAGAGGGAGAGAGAGAGTGACGGAGGGAGAGAGAGAGGGAGGGGGTGAGGGAGGGAGGGAGGGAGTGAGGCAAGGAGAGAAGGAGGGAGGGAGGGGGAGAAGGAGGGAGGGGGAACGGAGTGACGGAGGGAGCGGGTGAGGGAGGGAGGGAGTGAGTGAGGCAGGGGGAGAAGGAGGGAGGGAGAGGGAGGGAGAGGGAGGGAGGAGGGGAGGGAGGAGAGGGAGGGAGGAGGGGAGGGAGGAGGGGAGGGAGGGTGGGAGGGGTGGAGGGTGGGATGCGCGGGGTGGTGCGCGCGCCATCCACACGGTGTCGTGAGGGGTTGGGACGGTGACGATCGCAACTTACCGGTGCCGTGGTTCGAGCTCGTACGGCTAGTTTTAAAACGGAACAATTTTAAGGAAAAATTTTCTGACGTTTTATTTTGCCAGGTGAGGACCCGGTTGAGGTGCGTAGCTCTTTTTAAGTAGCGACCCAGGCCATCGCACATGATGATGGCTCAACAGAAGTGGGTTCTCGTACTGTGGACATTTACAGCAGCGAAAGACTCAAAAACGCGCGACGTTGATCATGAAGGTGGAGGGAAAAATCGGAGGGCCCGGGGAAAAATCCACGGGCAGAGAGAGAGAGAGAGACACGCAAACTCCAAATATACAGCAGGCGTCAGGGTCGGGATAGAACCCACGGCCTCCTGCATACCAGGCGAGGTAGTTAACATCTCCGAGCCACCGTGATGATGAGAGAGAGAGAGACACGCAAACTCCAAATAAACAGCAGCAGGCGTTGTCAGGGTTGGGATAGAACCCACGACCTCCTGTATACCAGGCGAGGAAGTTAACATCTCCTAGCCACCGTGATGATGATGAGAGAGAGAGAGAGACACGCAAACTCCAAATATACAGCAGGTGTCAGGGTCGCAGATCGAACCCACGTCCTCCTGCACACCAGGCGAGGTAGTTAACATCTCCGAGCCACCGTGATGATGATGAGAGAGAGAGACACGCAAACTCCAAACATACAGCAGCAGGCGTCAGGGTCGGGATAGAACCCACGGCCACCTGCATACCAGGCGAGGTAGTTAACATCTCCTAGCCACCGTGGTGCCCTGAATTGACGGCCCGTGTGGCCCATGGCGCGAGGTGGGAGGAGGGGGGGGGCGGCCCGCTGAGTCGTAACCGCGACGCGTTCCCCGCGATCTCCGCAGGCCACGCTGCGGGCCTGTGGCCACTGCTCGGGGGCGTTCCACGAAGACGGCCGCGTGCGGGGGGGTGGCACAGAGGCCGAGGAGGAGGCGGCGGGGGCGGTGACGAGCGACGGGCACGCCGCCGGTCTCCTGGCTGCGGCGGTGCCGGTGCCGGAAGAGGGGATCCAGAGCCACCTCCGGGAGATGGAGCTGGAGTTGGCGCAGACCAAGTTGAAGCTCGTGGAGGCCGAGTGCCGAATTCAGGCGAGGGTGGACGCCGCCATCGTCACCACCGCCACCATCGTCACCGCCACCGTCACCACCATCATCGTCACCACCGCCATCATCACCACCGCCATCGTCAACCACCGCCATCATCGTCACCACCCTCATCGCCACCGCCGCCATCGCCACCACCCTCATCATCGCCGCCGCCATCGTCACCACCACCGTCGCCACCACTGCCACCGCCATCATCACCACCGCCATTGTGATCCTGCGATGGGTGGACCCCAATGGGAGGGGCGAGATGGCGGGGCAATGTGTGTTGTGGCGGTTGTGATTGTTGTGGTTACGATAGTTGTTGTAGTTATCCTGATTGTGGTTGTTGTTGTTGTTGTGTCGCAGGACCTGGAGCACGAGCTGAGTGGCGCGCTGAGCGAGGTGCAGGCCTCACGTCGCACGTGGCTCAACCGCACACTCAGCTCCCTCAAGACGACCACCACCAGCAGCAGCAGCAGCACGGGGAGCCAGGCCAAGGAACCCGTGTGACTCCTCACCACCCTCACCACCCTCACCCCCTCACCCCCCTCACCCCCTCACCTCACCCCCTCACCACCCTTTCCTTCTCACCCCCTCACCGCCTCACCCCCCTCACCCCCTCACCACCTCACCCTTTCACCCCCCTCACCACCCTCTCCTTCTCACCCCCCTCACGACCTCACCCCCCTCACCCCCTCACCACCCTCACCCCCCTCACCACTCTCACCTCCTCACCACCCTCACCCCCTCACTCCCTCACCACCTCATCTCCTTCACCTCCTCACCTCCTCACCGCCTCACCTGCCCTCACCTCCCCGCACCTCTCCCGCCTCAGCGTCGAACCGTCTCACCTCTTGGTTCCTCACCAACTCAGCCCCCACAGCCCCTAAACCACTCTCCCCCTCACCTGTCACCCCCTCACCTCCTCACGCCCTCACCTCCTCAATTTCTAGCCCCACAATTTCCTCACCCCTCACTCTAGACCCTCCAAATCGGCACTAAACTCACCACACGGCTCACCACCACCATCTGCACTAAACTCACCACACAGCTCACCACCATCACCTGCACTAAACTCACCACACAGCTCACCACCACCATCTGCACTAAACTCACCACACGGCTCACCACCACCATCTGCACTAAACTCACCACACAGCTCACCACCACCATCTGCACTAAACTCACCACACAGCTCACCACCATCACCTGCACTAAACTCACCACACAGCTCACCACCATCACCTGCACTAAACTCATCACACAGCTCACCACCATCACCTGCACTAAACTCACCACACAGCTCACCACCACCATCTGCACTAAACTCACCACACAGCTCACCACCATCACCTGCACTAAACTCACCACACAGCTCACCACCATCACCTGCACTAAACTCACCACACAGCTCACCACCATCACCTGCACTAAACTCACCACACAGCTCACCACCACCACCACTTGCACTAAACTCACCACACGGCTCACCACCATCACCTGCACTAAACTCACCACACAGCTCACCACCATCACCTGCACTAAACTCACCACACAGCTCACCACCACCATCTGCACTAAACTCACCACACAGCTCACCACCATCACCTGCACTAAACTCACCACACAGCTCACCACCACCATCTGCACTAAACTCACCACACAGCTCACCACCATCACCTGCACTAAACTCACCACACAGCTCACCACCATCACCTGCACTAAACTCACCACACAGCTCACCACCATCACCTGCACTAAACTCACCACACAGCTCACCACCACCATCTGCACTAAACTCACCACACAGCTCACCACCACCATCTGCACTAAACTCACCACACAGCTCACCACCATCACCTGCACTAAACTCACCACACAGCTCACCACCACCACCGGCACTAAACTCACCACACAGCTCACCACCACCACCTGCACTAAACTCACCACACGGCTCACCACCACTGGCACTAAACTCACCACACAGCTCACCACCACCACCTGCACTAAACTCACCACACGGCTCACCACCACTGGCACTAAACTCACCACACAGCTCACCACCACCACCTGCACTAAACTCACCACACGGCTCACCACCACCGGCACTAAACTCACCACACAGCTCAGCACCACCACCTGCACTAAACTCACCACACGGCTCACCACCACTGGCACTAAACTCACCACACAGCTCACCACCACCACCACTTGCACTAAACTCACCACACGGCTCACCACCACTGGCACTAAACTCACCACACAGCTCACCACCACCACCTGCACTAAACTCACCACACGGCTCACCACCACCGGCACTAAACTCACCACACAGCTCACCACCACCACCTGCACTAAACTCACCACACAGCTCACCACCGCCTGCACTAAACTCACCACACAGCTCACCACCATCACCTGCACTAAACTCACCACACAGCTCACCACCATCACCTGCACTAAACTCACCACACAGCTCACCACCATCACCTGCACTAAACTCACCACACGGCTCACCACCACCATCTGCACTAAACTCACCACACAGCTCACCACCATCACCTGCACTAAACTCACCACACAGCTCACCACCACCACCTGCACTAAACTCACCACACAGCTCACCACCATCACCTGCACTAAACTCACCACACAGCTCACCACCACCATCTGCACTAAACTCACCACACAGCTCACCACCATCACCTGCACTAAACTCACCACACAGCTCACCACCACCATCTGCACTAAACTCACCACACAGCTCACCACCACCATCTGCACTAAACTCACCACACAGCTCACCACCATCACCTGCACTAAACTCACCACACAGCTCACCACCATCACCTGCACTAAACTCACCACACAGCTCACCACCACCATCTGCACTAAACTCACCACACAGCTCACCACCATCACCTGCACTAAACTCACCACACAGCTCACCACCACCATCTGCACTAAACTCACCACACAGCTCACCACCATCACCTGCACTAAACTCACCACACAGCTCACCACCACCACCTGCACTAAACTCA
This sequence comes from Lampetra fluviatilis, assembly GCF_964198595.1. Classification (NCBI taxonomy): domain Eukaryota; kingdom Metazoa; phylum Chordata; class Hyperoartia; order Petromyzontiformes; family Petromyzontidae; genus Lampetra; species Lampetra fluviatilis. The sequence goes on along the minus strand of NC_136323.1, from coordinate 3,885,655 downwards.
CCACACAGCTCACCACCATCACCTGCACTAAACTCACCACACAGCTCACCACCACCACCTGCACTAAACTCACCACACAGCTCACCACCACCATCTGCACTAAACTCACCACACAGCTCACCACCATCACCTGCACTAAACTCACCACACAGCTCACCACCATCACCTGCACTAAACTCACCACACAGCTCACCACCACCACTGGCACTAAACTCACCACACGGCTCACCACCACCACTGGCACTAAACTCACCACACAGCTCACCACCACCACCTGCACTAAACTCACCACACGGCTCACCACCACCACTGGCACTAAACTCACCACACAGCTCACCACCACCACTGGCACCAAACTCACCACACGGCTCACCACCACCACCTGCACTAAACTCACCACACGGCTCACCACCACCACCTGCACTAAACTCACCACACGGCTCACCACCACCACCTGCACTAAACTCACCACACGGCTCACCACCACCATCTGCACTAAACTCACCACACGGCTCACCACCACCACCTGCACTAAACTCACCACACGGCTCACCACCACCACTGGCACTAAACTCACTGCAGAAGTTTTCGGAGAAAACATTGGGAGCGAAATATTACCCCCCCAAAACAAACCACGTGTCCTTCCGCCCGTACAATTGACGTGGCACTGCCCGACGCGCCGGCACGCGGTCACCCACAATCCTCCATCATCTCTGTCCGGCGAACGACGTCTCCATCTACATTTGCGCTCGCCCGAAGCAGCTCAACCGCTCACTCCGCCCCCGTAGGGTCGACATCGCAGGCTTCTCATCGCCTTAGCGGGGGGACCCCTCCCCCCCCCCCCGCAGTGGCAGCTGTCTCTGTGCAGCACAAAGTTGACTCGGCACGTGGCCTGCAAGTCAAGCGCATCGCTCTGCCTGTAGGGGGGGGTGGGGCGGTAGGTGGGTGGGACGGGGGGGGGGGCAAAGTCTGGGTGCTCCCACTTCTTCAACGTCGTCCGTGCTCAGCGTGGAAGAGCAGGCCAAAGTTACTCGCTCCCTCCCTCCTTCCCCTCCCTCCATCACGTGAGTTCGCTCCCCGGCTGCTGTGGAAGTCGCCAGCCTCTCCGCCAGCGGTTGCGCAATGGCTACGAGCACAGTGCGCGTTTTGCCGCTAGGGGAGGCGTCCCTCGGGGTACGCGGGGAGGGGGGAATCGGTGGCGGCCGCCTCGGGCCCCGCGCTTTGCGGGGCTGGTGGTGGTGGGGGTGGCTCCACCCGCCCGCCCGCCCGCCCTTCGATGTCGCGCTGTCAGATGTCATACTTCCGGTTTAGTTGGAAGGCATCGGTGGTTGTGGCGGTGGTGGGGTGGTGGTGGGGGGGGGGGTGGTGGTGGGGTGGTGGAGGTGTGGGGGGTGGTGGGGGGGTGGTGGTGGGGGTGGTGGGGGGGGGTGGTGGTGGGGGGGGGGGAGTGGTGGGGGGGGTTGGCGTGGGGTGGGGTGCAGTTGGTGGTGCATCTGCCGGTCATCTCAGTCGGCCAACCCATGGCACCACCTACTGGGGGTCTGTCCCGTGACCTCCTCCTGCCAGCGGAGCCTTCGACAGCTTCACGTGGCCTCGTAGTGCACCTAGCCTGGCACAGGCGCCGTGGTGACGTCACCGTCACTGAGTGGCGAGTGGTGGGTGTTGGTAATTGGGGTGGGGGGTGCCCTTGCCCGCTCGTGCCAGTCATAATGTTCACGTTATTTATTTTAGTCTCTTGCCGAAAACAAAAAAATAGATTACTTTAACTTTTTTTTTAATTACACAAATTTTAATATACACCGATTGTAAATTATTTGTGAATCGCCTTGTCGCTGTGGTTGCTGTGTGTGGGGGAGGGGAGGGGGATTTGCGGGGCCATTCGTTGGCCACTGTGGTTTTATTAAATTTCTGGCACGGAATATCAAACGGCAACAAACAACAAGGCGAAGTTGGTGGTGGTGGTGGTGGTGGTTGCCATCAGGATAACCTCTCCACCTTCCACCACCACGTGGCACTTGAATGATCGAGCCAGGAGAATGTGGCACTTTACACGGCAAAGGTCAGAACGAATCTCCCATGTGTTCCATTTTATATGAGTTTGCACTTGTAGTTTATTAATGAGTATAGCTTTTGTTGTTATTAAGATCATCCGATGTTGTTGTACCGGTTGTTAAGACACGGGTCACTGTATAATATTACATCATGCGCCCTGTTTCGTACGGGCCTTGCCATGTTGTACAGGGGCTCCGCTACTTACTAACGAGTTCGGTTCCAGAGGTCTGTTCGTAAGTCGATTTGTTCTTGAGTCCAAATTAACTCCTGTCGATTCCAAACGTGTTGGACAGCGTGTACACTAACCACGGGGAATGGCTTTAAAAGTTGTATCATCTCCTGTAGATGTAGATGCCACTGGTTCTTCACGTTCTGCAGATGTAGATGCCACTGGTTCTTCACGTTCTGCAGATGTAGATGCCACTGGTTCTTTACGTTCTGCAGATGTAGATGCCACTGGTTTTTCACATTCTGCAGATGTAGATGCCACTGGTTCTTCACGTTCTGCAGATGTAGATGCCACTGGCTCTTCACGTTTTACAGATGGAGATGCCACTGGTTCTTCACGTTCTGCAGATGTAGATGCCACTGGTTCTTCACGTTCTGCAGATGTAGATGCCACTGGTTCTTCACCTTTTACAGATGGAGATGCCACTGGTTCTTCACGTTCTGTAGATGTAGATGCCACTGGTTCTTCACGTTCTGCAGATGTAGATGCCACTGGCTCTTCACCTTTTACAGATGGAGATGCCACTGGTTCTTCACGTTCTGCAGATGTAGATGCCACTGGTTCTTCACGTTCTGCAAATGTAGATGCCACTGGTTCTTCACGTTCTGCAGATGTAGATGCCACTGGTTCTTCACGTTCTGCAGATGTAGATGCCACTGGTTCTTCACGTTCTGTAGATGTAGATGCCACTGGTTCTTCACGTTCTGCAGATGTAGATGCCACTGGTTCTTCAGTTCTGCAGATGTAGATGCCACTGGTTCTTCACGTTCTGCAGATGTAGATGCCACTGGTTCTTCAGTTCTGCAGATGTAGATGCCACTGGTTCTTCAGTTCTGCAGATGTAGATGCCACTGGTTCTTCACGTTCTGCAGATGTAGATGCCACTGGTTCTTCAGTTCTGCAGATGTAGATGCTACTGGTTCTTCAGTTCTGCAGATGTAGATGCCACTGGTTCTTCAGTTCTGCAGATGTAGATGCCACTGGTTCTTCGCGTTCTGCAGATGCCACTGGTTCTTCGCGTTCTGCAGATGTAGATGCCACTGGTTCTTCGCGTTCTGCAGATGCCACTGGTTCTTTACGTTCTGCAGATGTAGATGCCACTGGTTCTTCCCGTGGCATCTTCATGACATAGGGACACGTTTGTTCGTATCTCTCAAAGTTCGTAAGCCGGGTGTCCATACGTAGAGGAGTCCCCGTACAACTCGGCCCGCGGTTTGTGTATTTGTTTGTTTTGTTGCTGTGTGCGGCTTGTGTGTCGCGTTATCGTTTGGCGCTCGACACTGTGATGGGTTCAAGTCGATGCTGGGTCGCAGATCTCTTCACACCTTGCTTGCTATCGATGGGGGAGGGTGAGTGACGGTGGAGGGGGGGGAGATGGGGAGATAAACAAATATCCAAACAATAACCGGCAAAATAAATCGAACAATATTTATCCTCCGGCGGTGGCGTTATGAGTAACAACGCATCGCCGGCGTCTCGAGTTTCACGTGCGCGCGAGCGGGTGACAACAACACGGGAGAGATGAGGGTTGCTGGCTCTCGTGGGGAGGTCTGGGTTCGGCTCCTTTGCACTTTCGCAACCCCCTTGTCTGCAGAGCGAGTGGGTGACAGACGGCCTCGGGCAACGCCATTGACAATCATCTGAACCGGCACCTGGGACTCCAGGTCGTAACGTCGCCACGGGGAGGGGGGGGGTGTTTATCTTTGCGTGAGAGTGTGAGTGGTTTCCTCTTCCCATAGCTAAACAAACATAGACCAAGATCCCCCGTATAGCCTTAACAGACTGTTGGGGCAAGTGATGTTAGCGAGTGGCAACACCTTCGAAGGCCGGCACTGTGGCACACGAGAGGGGTGGGTTGCCAGCACCACGACCGACCGCCTTTGTCTCCCTAGTGGCGATGTTTACACACCGCACCGGGTACTCATTTGAGGCTGAGTCGACCTAGGGGAGGCCCAGGACCGGTTCAGATAATCGTCACTCGTGTTGGCCGTGAGCGGGAATCGAACTCGGGTCGCCGGGTTCATGGCGCAACGGGCTAACCGCTGCACCACCGCTCCCCATAGCTAATCCCACGGCACACACACAGAGACACACACACGCACACAGACACACACAGACACACACACGCACACGAATACGCACACAGACACACACACGCACACAGACACACACACGCACACAGACACACACACGCACACAGACACACACACGCACACAGACACACACAGAGAGAGACAATGGAGCTGGTATGTGGCCAAACCCCTCATTGCCACTGCCGAAATATGACACTGCACAATTACTCAGATGGGACAATCGCACACAGAGCAGCAAACATCGCCCCCCCCCAATCCCTCGTCCAGCAAACACTCAGCAAGGAACCTGTTGCAAGTGAGACTCGCGATTCGGCGAGGTTCCCCTGGATAAACATCCCCACAATGCAGAGGTCGCAAACGGGTTTTGATTCCTTACCCGTACCCGGCCGCACCTGGGTCGCAAACGGATACCCGTACCCGGCCGTACCCGTACGGCCGGGTACGGGTAGGGTACGGGTATCTGGTACCTGATTGCGACCTCTGGGATGAAGCCACGTTGCAGGCGCGGGTGGGTTGAGTCTAGGAACTTGAATTGTGAGAAGAGACAAGACGTTGGGAAATGAGTGACAAACGGTGACTCACCAGTGACTCACGGCCTACCCGTACCCGGCCGCACCAGGGTCGCAAACGGGTAGCCCTACCCGGCCGGGTACGGGTAGCCGGGTATGGGGTAGGGTACGGGTATCGGGTACCCGGTTGCGACCTCTGCGACAATGGCCACACTCGTGACAATTATAATCAGCAACGAGCGCGCGCGGTCTTCGTGAATGATGTTGTGTCGTTGTTGTTGTTTGTTGTTGTTTGTTGTTGTTGTTTGTTTTTTGTTGTTTGTTGTTGTTTCCTGGCTGCTCTGACGCATGCACTGAGGCGTCCGTCGTGAGTCGCCATCGCCACCGGCTGGTGGAGGGGCAGTACAGCAAGCGGGTTCACTTTGAGCACGTTGATTTATACTGGAGGAATACGATGAGACGTCCAGTAGTTTCACAGGTGTCCACCTGGAACGGGGATTGCCTGAGTGTTAAACCCGCACCACCACCACCACCACCACATTCTCCCTCGGGCGCGTGAGTTCTACACGGGGTGCTCAGCTCTGTCCCCACGTCGATGATAGCTCGGCAGTGGCGTTGGCCAAACATCCAAGTGTAGGACGCCAGAGCTCGGAGGCAGCCGTTGGAGATTGAGTGTTAACCACCCTTCACAAGAGTATAGACTTTCTCTGGGAACTCCGGTTTGTGCCCATATGCGTGAACACTCATGATTCATCTTCTTGGTTCTTTCGGTAAAGTCACGTAGAAGGGAAGTAATAAAATAATAAAAATATAACATAATAAAAATAATTATTTTTATTTAAAATAAAATAAAACATAATAAAAATAAATTATTTTATTATGTTTTATTTTTATTATTTTATTACTTCCCTTCTACGTGACTTTACCGAAAGAACCAAGAAGATGAATCCCTGCAGTCACGAAAGCTTTAAATCGAAACTCATGATTATGTTTACGATTACGATGATTGGAATGAGTGACGTTGACTACACTTCCACATGTAGCACCCGCAGTCCTGTTGGGAGACTCAGTGGTGTTACTCCCCACAACGCAGAGCCGCGTTTGTTGGTAATGATTATAATAATTATAATAATCACTCCTGCTTGGGCTAGAGCCAAGCAGGCTTTAGGCGGTCACCCCCCAACCCGCCCCCTCTAAGTCGCCCATTATAGGGGTGGAGGAGGTTTCGAACAAAGGGGGAGCCAGGGATTGGCCCGACAGGTGAGCGATGGGTCACGATACACGCCCGGGTAACGTTAAACCGGCAAATCGAACGTAGCCCCGAGGCACCGGGAGGGGCGACGTCGGGCGATGTGAGGGGGTGGAGGGGCGGGGGGTGGAGGGGCGGGGCGGAGGGGTGGAAGGGTGGGGGGGGACAGGTGACGTTTGTTACCTTTGTGGTGGCCAGGTGTGGTATTGTCCGAGGCCACGTGGGGGTCAGTGTGGGTGTAC
>NC_136323.1:3849281-3871781 GCF_964198595.1 Lampetra fluviatilis | reverse complement strand
GCGGGGGGGGGGGGGGCAAGCACCACGCCCGGCCGCCTTTGTCTCTCCCGTGGCGATGCGGTGGGCGCATCGATTAAGGACGCTGCGCTCACGGCCAACACCGAACCGGTCCTGGGCCTCCCCTAGGTCGACTCGGCCTCAAATGAGTACCTGGTGTAGCGGAGTGTAAACATCGCCACTGGGGAGACAAAGGCGGCCGGGCGTGGTGCTGTCGCCACCCACCCCCTCGTGTGCCGTGCCGGCCTTCATAGGCGCTTCTACTCTCTGACGGCACTTGCCCCTACAGCCTGTTGAAGGCTACACGGGTGGGAGCTTTGTCTTTGTGTTCAGGTTTTCCGTGCTGAAAATAGCCTCGTAATGTGGATGCAGTGGGTTGAGAGGTGAGGAAACTCCGAACCCACATCCCCCTCGCCCTCTACTCGTGTCAGCTTTCACATCTTTATTAAATTCCTACCCATCTCACTCTACTCCCCTCTCATCTCACTCGACTCTCATCTCACTCCCCTCCACGCACTCTCCTACCTCTCCCCTCCCATCTCACTCCCCTACCTCTCCCCTCCCATCTCACTCCCCTACCTCCTCCCTCTCATCTCACTCCCCTACCTCTCCCCTCCCATCTCACTCCCCTACCTCTCCCCTCTCATCTCACCCCCCTACCTCTCCCCTCCCATCTCACTCCCCTACCTCTCCCCTCTCACCTCACTCCCCTACCTCTCCCCTCCCATCTCACTCCCCTACCTCTCCCCTCTCATCTCACTCCCCTACCTCTCCCATCCCACTCCCCTATCTCCCCCCTCTCATCTCACTCCCCTACCTCCCCCCCCCCATCTCACTCCCCTACTTCTCCCCTCCCATCTCACTCCCCTACCTCTCCCCTCCCATCTCACTCCCCTACCTCTCCCCTCTCATCTCACTCCCCTACCTCTCCCCTCCCCTCTCACTCTCCTACCTCTCCCCTCTCACCTCACTCCCCTACCTCTCCCTCCCATCTCACTCCCCTACCTCTCCCCTCTCATCTCACCCCCCTACCTCTCCCTCCCATCTCACTCCCCTACCTCTCCCCCCCATCTCACTCCCCTACCTCTCCCCTCCCATCTCACTCCCCTACCTCTCCCCTCCCATCTCACTCCCCTACCTCCCCCCTCTCATCTCACTCCCCTACCTCCCCCCTCTCATCTCACTCCCCTACCTCTCCCCTCCCATCTCACTCCCCTACCTCCCCCCTCTCATCTCACTCCCCTACCTCTCCCCTCCCATCTCACTCCCCTACCTCTCCCCTCTCACCTCACTCCCCTACCTCTCCCCTCCCATCTCACTCCCCTACCTCCTCCCTCTCATCTCACTCCCCTACCTCTCCCCTCTCACCTCACTCCCCTACCTCTCCCCTCCCATCTCACTCCCCTACCTCTCCCCTCTCATCTCACTCCCCTACCTCTCCCATCCCACTCCCCTATCTCCCCCCTCTCATCTCACTCCCCTACCTCTCCCCCCCCATCTCACTCCCCTACTTCTCCCCTCCCATCTCACTCCCCTACCTCTCCCCTCCCATCTCACTCCCCTACCTCCCCCCTCTCATCTCACTCCCCTACCTCTCCCCTCCCATCTCACTCTCCTACCTCTCCCCTCTCACCTCACTCCCCTACCTCTCCCTCCCATCTCACTCCCCTACCTCTCCCCTTTCATCTCACTCCCCTACCTCTCCCTCCCATCTCACTCCCCTACCTCTCCCTCCCATCTCACTCCCCTACCTCTCCCCTCTCATCTTACTCCCCTACCTCTCCCCTCTCATCTCACTCCCCTACCTCTCCCGTCCCCTCTCACTCTCCTACCTCTCCCCTCTCACCTCACTCCCCTACCTCTCCCTCCCATCTCACTCCCCTACCTCTCCCCTCTCATCTCACTCCCCTACCTCCCCCTCCCATCTCACTCCCCTACCTCTCCCCTCCCATCTCACTCCCCTACCTCTCCCCTCTCATCTCACTCCCCTACCTCTCCCCTCCCATCTCACTCCCCTACCTCTCCCGTCTCATCTCACTGCCCTACCTCTCCCTTACCCATCCCACTCCACTCCCCTCTGCGACACCGCACACGCACACCACGAATGTCACTCGCAATGCCAAGTGGAGTGTTGCGAGTGGGGGCTTTTTGTTTTTTTATTCGACAAACCGATCAGTGGAGGAAGTCGCTGGGAGTCGGCGGGGGGGGGTCACCGCGAGTAGACGGGGAACAGCTCCGCCGCAACTTGAACGCCGTCGCAGCGCCCACCTCAAGGTCTCCACAGGAAGCGCTGCTGCACAGAGGGGGCCCCGCGTGGACCTCAACGTTGCGCGCCAACATGGAGGCAACGTTGCGTCAATGTTGGCGTCAACGTTGGCGTCAACGTTTACCCAACTTTGGGCCAACATTGACTCAGCATGGCGCCAACGTTGGCCCAATGTTCAGTGAACGTTGCCTCAATGTTTGGCTAACGTTGGGTGAACGTTGGCCCAACGTTGGGTGAACGTTGCGCGAACGTTGAGTCACCGTTGGGCCTACTTTGGGTGAACGTTGGCCCAACGTTGATGCAACTTTGGGCCAACAGTTGAACTTTGCGTCAATGTGGGAGCAACGTTCCGACGGGTCCCAGCCACACGACGGTGAGGCGGACACGTGGCCCCCGACCCCCCCCCGACCCCCCCCCCCCCCATCATCATTTATCACTTTGTAATAAAGGACTCTTTCACTGTGTCTGTCTCCGTTGTCTTTTATTGGGTTCTTTACAACTTGTCCCACACGGCCCTCGCTCAGAGCCTCCCCGCTTGGCAGCTCGACAGCTGCCTTCGCTCCCGTAGCCTTTCCCCACTCCGATGCAGCTCCGCTGCAGGTCCCCTGTGCAGTCCTTCAGCTGCTCTCGCCGCAGCTCCACCGCTGCTCTCTGTTTCTCCTGTGCCCGGTCACCGCTGGCCGACGGTGCCGAGTCTCACCGCGTGGCGATCTCGCCACTCTCCACCCTCTGCCCTGCGTGGCCTCACCCTGTCTTTATTCCCATACTCTCCCCCCGTCTCTTCCGGTTCTCTCCCTTAAGAGCTTACCCCTCTCCCTCACGTGACCTAACCCCTCCCCCCGTGACGTCATATCCGCGAGGCCGTTTACGCCCGCATTACAACTTTAACACGCAGCAGGCTTTCGCGACCAATATAATCCATAATCGAGGGGGTTTTTTGGTTGGATATCGCCAAACAAGTTCTAGTGAGACGTCATACTCAAGATTGTAAATGTTGTGGCTTGGCTCTGCAACACACAACTGGCGTGCTGTACTAGTGGCGAATGGGGCACGTTCTGTTCACGTGACAACCCCTATTAGTTGGCTGTGTCGGGTGGTGGCGGGTTTAACGACACAACATTTACATATTTACGCGATCTAACCCAAACAATACCTCTATTATGGATCGTTCATTACATTTCCAGGTTTACGTTCGCTCTTCATGCTCCGGAGTTTCCCGACACAGCGAAGTTCGTGACATCGCGAGTTCAAATCGCGCCCGCTCAGCCCATCATCAAGATCCCACCGAGGTCGACTAAAACAGGGAACAGCTGGTAGCATGTCAGCAGCCGTCATCCATCGTATGGCGACACCCCCTTGCAGCTCACACCGGCTGCTGGGACAAGTGCTGTTAGCGAGTGGCACCTCTAAAAGCCAGCACAGCACATGAAAGGGGGTGGCCAGTACCACCACCCTTGTCTCCCCAGTTGCTGTCATTTACCCACAGCAGGCACGGAACCGGTTCAGGTTAACGAATCGGAACTCGCATCGCCTGGGTTCGTGGGTCGAACCGCTTCATGCCCGCCGCCGCTCCCACACCACCCGCAGTCCCGCCACGTTAATGTGGAATTTCCACTGTTGCCCGATAAACTCGTTTTTTTCCTTCCGAGTTCACTTCCTCGACAGCCATCAAAAACGGCCGCTTTCCCGGGCGGCCCCAGCGACCTCGCCGCCACCACTGCCTGCGGCCCAACCGGAGTCTCATCCCCAGAGGTCGCAACTGGGTACCCGATACCCGTACCCTACCCGATACCCGGCTACCCGTACCCGGCCGGGTACGCGTACCCGTTTGCGACCCTGGTGCGGCCGGGTACGGGTAAGGAATCAAAACCCGTTTGCGACCTCTGATGAGCGGTCGCGTCGCGGCCACTTCGGCGTTGGGATGCTGCTGGATACTTCTGGACGCCACCCACGTGCGCGCCCCGGTCTTTTCTCCGTCCTGCGTACGCATCTCTTGCGTTCTCGCGGACTGCGCTTTACCCCCTGTATTTTCTATGATTTATTATAACGCGAATTTTTACATAACGCGCTGTTCTTCAGGAACGCAATGACCACCACGCTAGAGGAGAACGGGCCGTTTACGGTATTTGCCGTGGACCTATAGAACCGCTTGCGTGGAGCAAGAGCGGAGAGGGTGCTGGGGACAGCGCCGACTGAATTGCCTTTTGCTGCCCACCGGAAGCTAGAGTTGAAGAAACCGGTCCGGACTTTCGCTCGTCCTGAAATCAGCGGCACTGCAGGCCGAGCATGCTCCCGGCTGACCGTGAGAGGCTGAGTGTTTTTAGTTATTTTTATTATATTATCATGGAGAGACCGATCTGTATGGGATGGCCCGGCTGAGCTAATTCCGCTTGTTCGTTATAAAAAAAAAAATTGCCGTTCCCCGGTTTTTTGCCCGGACTCGAACATCCCCGCGAAGACGAATCGAAAGTTTACTCGGTGACACGTTGGGATCAACGCGTCGCGCTCGGGTTGCCCAAGAGGATTGCCACGAGTTCTACGACAATTCAACGCGGTAAGGCCCGGCTGATTTGAGCGAGGGCCGTTTTGTTTAAAAAGGAAAATGATCGTCATCTTTATATATCTTTAATCGTCACTATGTACATACAGTAAATTTATAAATGTAGAAAAATACATGTGCTGTAGCCCCGAATCAAGACCACGTGGACAATTAGCCCCAAGCTGTAAAAAATAAATAATAAATACACTCTGAAGCCTGCGACCCAATCCCTGCCACCACGAATCACAAAACAACGCAACCGTTTAGATTTAAATTAGGGGAGATAAAAAATATATTACATTAGATTCGACCAAAAAACACAACGCCATCAATAGACAGCGTCGCGCGCACATAAATACGCGTGAGCAGAACACGTCGCATGCCATCCAACCACGCTGAGACACAAAGATGAAGATTCCCCCCCCCCTCTCCACACCGTATAGCATCAACATACCGCTGGCGCAAGTGCTGGGTAAGCAGCGAGTGAACCCCGGTTATAGCGGTGTGGGATGTGGGTTAGGAGCGACTTAACCCCGTGCTATAATGCCGTGCGTTCGGAGTGAGTTCACCCCGAGATCTAACCGCTCAACGCTCGACGCAACCGTTCAAGACCCCCCCTCCTCCTGCCGCCCCCCCCCCCGCCCGCCCACCAGAGGTCGCAACCGGGTACCCGATACCCGTACCCTACCCGATACCCGGCTACCCGTACCCGGCCGGGTAGCCGTTTGCGACCCTGGTGCGGCCGGGTACGGGTAGGCCGCGAGTCACTGGTGAGTCACCGTTTGTCACTCATTTCTCAACGTCTTGTCTCTTCTCACAATTCAAGTTCCTAGAATCAACCCACCCGCGCCTGCAACATGGCTTCATCCCAAAGGTCGCAATCGGGTACCAGATACCCGTACCCTACCCAATCAGGTACCAGATACCCGTACCCTACCCAATCAGGTACCAGATACCCGTACCCTACCCGTACCCGTTTGCGACCTCTGCCGCCCACCCTTCGCACCGCCACCGCCACCACCGACACCGCCGCCGCTCAGCCCTCGTTCTCGCGCAGCACATTGTACTCCTTGGGCGCCCACTCGAGACGCACGAGCCGGATGGCCTGCGACATGCCGATCTTGGGGTCCCAGCAGTACTCGGGCGACAGCAGCTTGCTGGGCCTGTGGTCCAGAAAGTAGCGGTTCAGGTGGCTCTCGTCGTGCCACAGGGCTTCGACGCCCGCGTCGCGGTCCCGCGTGATGCCCGCGTAGATGCCGCGCGTCACGTTCAGCACTGCGGCGCATCGTCCGCCGAACACCGCCGCGTGGTAGTAGAAGTCGCCCGCGCCCGGCGCGATGTAGGCCACCGACTCGGGCCGCCGCTCGTACGTGAAGGCCTCGGGCGGCTGGTCGAAGTACCAGGCCTGGAGCAGCGCCACCGTGTCGCCCAGCGCCTCGGCGCCCCAGCGCGCCGTGAAGTGCTGGTCGACGTCGAAGCAGAAGATGTAGTCGTGCGAGCGCGACGCGGTGCCCTCGATCAGGTCGCCGATCATCTTCATGCGGTCCATGGAGATGTCCTGCCAGCGGGCCCGCTTCTCCACCTGGTGGTGGGTGGGTGGGGGATGGTGGTGGCAGTGGTGGGTGGTGGTTGGGTGGCGGTGGTCAGTGGTGGTGGCAATGGTGGGTGGGTGGTGGAGATGATGGCAGTGGTGGGTGGCGGTGGTGATTGTAGCGGTGGTGGGGTGGTGCCAATGGTGGCAGTGGTGGGTGGTGGTTGGGTGGGCAGTGGTGGCGGTGGTGGCAATGGTGGGTGGGTGGTGGCGATGGTGGGTGGGTGGTGGCGATGGTGGTGGTGGGTGGGTGGTGGCGGTTGTGGTGGGTAGGTGGTGGCAGTGTGGCGGATACACCCTCCATGTTAGAGAAACATGATTACCCCATCAAAGTGTAGAGGCGAAGTGGGTGACATCACGTCACGCGCGCCCCTCGGAGAGAGTGGCGTCGCGGGACGTGACGTCAGGCGGGCCGTGGAGGACGATGACGTCATGCCCCACGGGGGGGGGGGGGGGTGTATTTAAAGGGGGACCCGGGATGGAACCGGGGTTCGTCGGGGGTAGGAGTGGGTTCTCGGGGAGTTGATCCTCACACGAGGCTAGGGGAGGCTACTCCGCCCGACCGGCCGAGGTTGGGGGTAGTCCAGCCCGGGGCAGGGTGGACAGGCGAGTTAGCCGGGGTGTAGGGGTCCCAGTCCCCTGTCCCCTGGGGGAGTTATTGACTAGGGGGGGTGCTGGTTCGGCATAAGCCTTATCCACTCGGCGTAAGCCCCGATATTTTACTAGGTTATTTAATTTTAGTGTGTCCTTCTCCTGATTTTCAGGCTTGCTTGCCGTGCCATCGCATTCGCAGCACCACGTCTGTTGACCACTCATTGATATGCTAATTTTTTCTATAACCCTCCTCCCTCTCTCTGCCTCCGCCCCCCCCTCTGTCTATTTAAGGCCACCACACAGAGACGATCACCCCTCTCTGTTACCTGTGTTGCTCTCGCTATGTATATTGGTGATATCTGTCTGCTAATATGTCTGTCTATAGTTTTCTGGTTAGATTTTATGTCGCTATTTCATTATACCTGATGATGATTGCTTGTGTTGCAATCGAAACGTCGTATTCTATTATTTAATTTAATTTATTATTTTATCTTTAGACGTGACTTAACCGAAAGAAACAAATAATAATTCCTGCAGTCACGAAAGTTTTAAAATTAAGATTGGCGTAAGCCCTTAAATAAACGTGGCGTGAGCCTCTAACAACAACCTGCATCGGAGTCGTAAATTGCACCTCAACAAAAGCAAGGATTTCCCCCCCCTCCCCCCCCCGTTGACTCACTCACGTAAATGAGACCTCATGTTGCCCTGTTGAGCTCTCACCGGGTCTGACTAAACAACATTTGACTAACCGCCAGAGGCTTTTTGGCGTGCGTGTGACCGTGCCCCACGACGGAGCCGCGCCCGGTGTTCAGTGCCGGGGAATTTGCCATCGGCCAGCATCATCGACAGAGGTCGTCATCATCGCTTCAGGCATGACCGCGCGATATCCAACCCAATTCTAAAATAAACTCGGCTCTAAACTTTACTTTGTTCTTCTTGGTTCTTTCGGTAAAAGTCACGTAGAAGGGAAATAATGAAATAGCAAAAATAAAGCCATCAAATTCTCACGACGGTTTATTTTTATTATTTTATCATCTCCCTTCTAGGTGACTTCGCCGAAAGAAGCAATAACACGTGCCGAGTAGTCAATCATGGCATCGACCTCGGATGCAGCAAGTCAAAGTTCAGCAGCGATTGAATCCCGCTGCGATGAACAGCGATTACAGCCACTGCTTCTCAACTCCTCTGTAGCTCAGTGAAATGTAATAAAATAATTCTCACGACGTTTCGGCCACAACGCAAGCAGCCGTCCTTGGGTGAAGAACAGGTCTGCTTGCGTTATGGCCGAAACGTCGTGAGAATTATTTTATTATGTTTCATTTTTATTATTTTATAATTTCCCTTCTATGTGACTTTACCGAAAGAACCAAGAAGATGAATCCCTGCAGTCACGAAAGCTTTAAATCGACACTTTTAACTTTACTTTGTTTAATTTGTGCCGGGTAAGGCCCTGCTGATCTGCTGTGTGTTTCAGAAGTGACCACGTGGCCACGACAAATGATCGCGCAAACAAAATTGGCCAATCGCTATCACGTGCAGATGCGTCGCAGCCACGCACTCTAAACACGTGACATCGATTCTAAATGCGGAGGGGGGAGACCCGGAGGACCCGGACAAAAATCCACGGGGGAACACGCAAACTCAAAATATGCAGCAGCAGCAGCAGGCGTTAGGGTCGGGATCGAACTCACGACCTCCTGTATACCAGGTGAGGTAGTTAACATCTCCTAGCCACCGTGATGATGATGAGAGAGAGACGCAAACTTAAAATATGCAGCAGCAGGCGTTAGGGTCGGGATCGAACCCACGACCTCCTGTATACCAGGCGAGGTAGTTAACATCTCCTAGCCACCGTGATGATGATGATGAGAGAGAGACACGCAAACTCAAAATATACAGCAGCAGCAGGTGTTGTCAGGGTCGTGATCGAACCCAAGACCTCCTGTATACCAGGCGAGGTAGTTAACATCTCCTAGCCACCGTGATGATTACACTGTGTAATACTTTTTTTTGTTCCTGGGTACTAACTTTATTTCTTAATTTCTTCTGCCTAAAACATACAGAAAATGCCTATTATTCTCCACAAACTTTGTTTTTGTGACCAGGACAGTGATATTTTGGAATGTATCCTATTTTCCAGAACATTCCTGATAGATTCAGTGCTGAGTAAACTTCTAGAACATGCCAGAACTTTCCAGTAATATAAATAGTAGTATAAATACAGGGATCTTAAGCCCACCAGTTCAGTTTAGTTCCAGCTGCCTAAGTGGATACATATCTGCATTTACCTGAGAGGGCATCAAGAGGCTCCAAGCATCCGGCAGACGCATTTTGCGATGTCTGCGGCCAATTTATCAAGACAAGAGCGAAAAAGTACTCTGTGGAAGCATCTGCTAAGATGTGTGAAACCTACAAGCCATATATCGGCATGCCTGTCAGGGATCAAGACAAACCCTGGGCACCGCATTTCACCTGCGAGCAATGAAAAAAAAAAAATGGACAATTGTTGCTCGGAATTTTATGTTATCAAATTTGTTTGAAAATAATAAAATTGTAAAAGTTAATCATTTTTAAATGTTTTACAATTTTCATAGTTATTGAAAAACTATATATCATATATAAAAAATGTTGGGAGAATCTCTTACACATTAATCATGGCTCCCCCCCCACCACACCTGGCTCACTTTCCCCCACCACGCCTGGCTCCCCCACCACGCCTGGCTCACTCCCCCCCACCACACCTGGCTCCCCCCCCACCACGCCTGGCTCACCCCGCCCACCACGCCTGGCACACTCCCCCCCCCACTACACCTGGTTCCCCTCCCCCCACCACACCTGGCTCACCCCTCCCACCACGCCTGACTCACCCTCACCCCACCCCCCACACTTGGCTCACCCCCCCCCACCACACTTGGCTCACCCCCCCCCCACCACACTTGGCTCACGCCTCCCACCACGCCTGACTCACCCTCACCCCACCCCCCACACTTGGCTCACTCCCCCCACCACACCTGGCTCACCCCCCCCCCCACGCGTGACTCACCCTCACCCCACCCCCCACACTTGGCTCACCCCCCCCCACACCTGGCTCCCCCCCCCCGGCTCACCTCCACCATGGCGAGCGAGCGTCCCGGAGCGAGTGGCTCCATGTGTGGCACGTGGCTGGCGTTCTCCACGAAGGCGTAGTAGGTCACGTTGTGTCCCACCATGAAGTGCTTCTCCGCCGTCGTCAGGAACCTCGCCAGGTATTTGTCCAGGTACCTGGGGGGCACGGAGGAAGGGGGTCAGGGGTCAGGGGGTCACAGAGCACGTGCCGGTGAGTGGTGGTTGGATTGCTCCGGGGCTCAGGGGCGTGGCTGCGATGTCGTCTGGCGGCACTCCCCACCCTGTCGTCCACTCCGGTTCTGAAGGAGGCCCCGTCGCCCGAAACGTCGCCTGTTGTGTATTCTTTGTTTTCTTTAGAAGGCCACAAACCACGGTTTGCAAATCGATCCACCGCTCCCCTCCACACCCCTCCCCTCCACCACCCCTCCCCTTCATCCCTCCCACGACCCCTCCACCCACCCTCCACCCCCCTCCCCTCCACCACCCCTCCCCTTCATCCTCCCCTCCACCCCCCCTCCCCTCCACCACCCCTCCCCTTCATCCCTCCACCACCCCTCCCCTTCATCCCTGTACCACCCCTCCACCCCCCTCCACCACCCCTCCCCTTCATCCCTCCACAACCCCTCCACCCCTCCCTTCCACCACCCCTCCACCACCCCTCCACCCCCCTCCACCACCCCTCCACCACCCCTCCCCTTCATCCCTCCAACACCCCTCCCCTTCATCCCTGTACCACCCCTCCACCCCCCTCCACCACCCCTCCACCACCCCTCCCCTTCATCCCTCCACCACCCCTCCCCTTCATCCCTCCACCAAAGACAAAGCTGCACGGCACGGTGTATAACCTGCACATACTGCCGGGGCAAGTGCTATGGGGTTGTGGCCAGCAGCACCACGCCCGCCGGCCGCCTTTGTCTCCCCAGTGGCGATTTTGATGTTTGCCACAACCACAACCACCAACACCACAACAACCATCACCACAACCCCCACAACAACCACAACAACCATCACCACAATCACCACAACAACCACCAACCACAACAACCGTCACCACAACCACCACAACAACCATCATCAAAACCACCACAACAACCACCACAACAACCATCACCACAACCACAACCACAACAACCACCACCACAACCACAACAACCATCACCACCAACCACAACAACCACCACAACAACCACCACCACAACCACAACCACCACCAACAACCACCACCACAACAGGGGCGGGTGAGCGAGCGAGCGTGCGTCTCACCGGCCGAGCGCGAACACGGTGAGTGCTACTCGCGTCTTCCTCTTCTCGAAGAGGCGGTCCACGTGGTCCGGCTGGAACGTTCCATCCCACACGATGGGGGCCCCCCACGGCGCCTCCGTCCTCACATCATCGCGGGCCCTGGGTTTGGTGGCGTTAGGGTGACCACGTGTAGTGTCAATACGGTGTGTGTGTGTGTTGTGTGTGTGTAAGTGTGTTGTGTGTGTCAATACGTTATGTGTAAGTGTGGTGTGTGTGTAAGTGTGGTGTGTGTGTCAATACCAGAGGTGGGACAAAGTCATTGTTATGCAAGTCCAAGTCGAGTCGCAAGTCATCAAATTCATGACTCGAGTCTGACTCGAGTCCAAGTCACATGACTCGAGTCCACACCTCTGGTCAATACGTTGCGTGTAAGTGTGTTGTGTGTGTAAGTGTGGTGTGTGTGTGTGTTGTGTACGTTTTCATGTTTTCAGAGACCCATAGACGCACACAGAGACCCATAGACTCACGCAGATAACCATAGACTCAGAGACACATAGACTCGCACAGACATACATAGACTCACACAGAGATCCATAGACTCACACAGAGACCCATAGACTCACGCAGATAACCATAGACTCAGAGACACATAGACTCGCACAGACATACATAGACTCACACAGAGACCCATAGACTCACACAGAGACCCATAGACTCACACAGAGACCCATATACTCACACAGAGACCCATAGACTCACACAGAGAACCCATAATCTCACACAGAGACCCATAGACTCACACAGAGACCCATAGACTCACACAGAGACCCATAGACTCACACAGAGAACCCATAGACTCACACAGAGACCCATAGACTCACACAGAGACCTAAAAATTCGCACAGAAACCTAAAAACTCGCACAGGAACCCATACACTCACACAGAGACCCATAGACTCACACAGAGACCTAAAAACTCGCACAGGAACCCATACACTCACACAGAGACCCATAGACTCACACAGAGACCTAAAACTCGCACAGGAACCCATACACTCACACAGAGACCCATAGACTCACACAGAGACCTAAAAACTCGCACAGGAACCCATACACTCACACAGAGACCCATAGACTCACACAGAGACCCATAGACTCACGCAGATAACCATAGACTCAGACACCCATAGACTCACACAGAGACCCATAGTTTCTCGTCCTTTCCCCGCACCTCCCATTAGCACGGTTGGCTACGTACGGTGCAAAAGAGGTTCAACGTACATATTAAAACAATACAGGGTGTTTGAAAATAATGGACCCGATTTGAAATCTCTATATCTCTGCAACCACGAACCGCCCATGAATGAAACTCTTACCACTTGAAAGGGCGGGGCATAGAGAGGGCGGGGCATAGAGAGGGCGGGGCATAGAGAGGGCGGGGCATAGAGAGGGCGGGGCATAGAGAGGGCGGGGCATAGAGAGGGCGGGGCATAGAGAGGGCGGGGCATCGAGTTTCAAATGATTACCGTTAGATGCCTCTCCCAGCGCACAAACAGCCCCTAGCCTCAGTCATTGGCGAGACGCGCTGCCTCAACGTTGGATAGGTCGCACGTGACCCCAAGACTTGGCGCTACACTCTTGGCCCCCAAGATCCCCAGACATCACTACACCCTGCGACTTTTTATTGTGGGGATACGTCAAAGACCGAGGTGTTTTTGTGCCACCAGTAGCGACTAATTTGGATGACCTCAAAGACCGAATCACGGCAGCGGTGACTTCAGTGGAAGAAGACACTTTGAGAGGCGTTTGGGACGAATTCAATTATCGTCTCGATGTTGCCCGTACAGCAGGTGGAGGGCACATAGAGCATTTATAAAATGGTTTGGTAAAACGTGAGAACTCATTAAACCGTTTGTAACGTTTTGTGTCATTGCAACATGTTGCCATCGTGAAATATCCTGCTTTGAAATTGGGTCCATCTTGATAATTGTTGTTTTACCCTTCTATCTGGCAACAAAACCAATGATCACATTTTTACTGGAAAATGAGGTTCCCATATGGGTCCATCTTTTTAAACCACCCTGTATAATTCCTCGTGCATGTCGGACCCTGCGTGTGGGTTCATGGTGGCAAGCCTCACCTGGCGTTGAACATCGAATCTGGAACGCTCACGGGATGGTCCCTAAAACGGAGAGAGCAATCGACTTGGTTGAGTTCGTAGGTGTGGGGTGAGCTGGTGAGTGAGTTTCGATGAAACTAACCAAATTGGTTCGTGAGCGACTTTGTAGGGCAAGTGAATTGTTGAGCGAGTTCGTAAGTTGACGGGCGAGTGGGTTTTTGGGTCGGTGAGTGAGCGAATGGGTGACTGAGGGAGTGAGTGGGTGAGTGAGTGGGTGGGTGAGTGAGTGGGTGAGTGAGTGGGTGAGTGAGTGGGTGGGTGAGTGAGTGAGTGGGTGGGTGAGTGAGTGGGTGAGTGAGTGGGTGGGTGAGTGAGTGGGTGAGTGAGTGATTGCGTGAGTGGGTAAGTGAGTGGGTGAGTGATTGCGTGAGTGGGTGAGTGGGTGAGTGATTGCGTGGGTGAGTGAATGCGTGAATGGGTGGGTGAGTGAGTGCGTGAGTGGGTGAGCTATTGCGTGAGTGGGTGAGTGAGTGATTGCGTGAGTGGGTGAGTAAATGCGTGAGTGAGTGCGTGAGTGGGTGAGTGAATGCGTGAGTGGGTGAGTGAGTGCGTGAGTGGGTGAGTGATTGCGTGAGTGGGTGAGTGAGTGATTGCGTGAGTGGGTGAGTGAATGCGTGAGTGAGTGGGTGAATGCGTGAGTAATTGCGTGAGTGGGTGGGTGAATGCGTGAGTGAGTGCGGGAGTGGGTGAGTGGGTGAGTGAGTGCGTGAGTGGGTGAGTGAGTGAGTGCATGAGTGGGTGAGTGATTGGGTGAGTGGGTGAGTAAGTGATTATGTGAGTGGGTGGGTGAGTGAGTAATTGCGTAAGTGGGTGAGTCATTGGGCGAGTTGGTAAGCGAGCGAGGGAGTGGGCGAGTGAGTTCGTTCTTTCTTGGCGAGGTGAAACGTGGGAGCATGTAAATACAGGCGGACAGTCACGCACAATAGATTCCGCAGCACATGCTGTTCCTGCTTAGCCGCAGTCTGTAACGCCTGTGACAAGCGCAGTGCCACGTCGCGCCTAACTCAAAGAACAGCTTCCGACTGATCAAGATTGTCGATTTGTTTAGATTTCTTCTGCCACGTGGCTGTTTCTGCTCGGATTTCGATTCTCTTGTGGTTGGTTTTTTTTTGAGCGGGGGTGTCCGATGATCATCTCGGCTTCGTTGTCGTATCTGCTGCTGCTGCTTACGTCGTGACGATTGTCGTGCTTGCAAATGAGAATCTGATCCTGATACCTTGATGCTGATATTGCCAGACAGTCTCTCTCCCCCCACCCCCATCCAGGTGCTCATGAGCAGGCTCAGCCCACCTTAGGCTTCTGAGGTTTGTCTGCAAACCTTTGGAGGCATATACATTTCAATGGGCACATGTACCTGTTAATGGGCACATGTACCTTTCAATGGACACATGTACCTTTCAATGGGCACATGTACCTTTCAATGGGCACATGTACCTTTCAATGGGCACATGTACCTTTCAATGGGCACATGTACCTTTCAATGGGCACATGTACCTGTTAATGGGCACATGTACCTTTCAATGGGCACATGTACCTTTCAATGGGCACATGTACCTTTCAATGGGGACATGTACCTGTTAATGGGCACATGTACCTGTTAATGGGCACATGTACCTGTCAATGGACACATGTACCTTTCAATGGGCACATGTACCTGTTAATGGGCACATGTACCTGTTAATGGGCACATGTACCTGTCAATGGACACATGTACCTTTCAATGGGCACATGTACCTTTCAATGGGCACATGTACCTTTCAATGGGCACATGTACCTGTTAATGGGCACATGTACCTGTTAATGGACACATGTACCTTTCAATGGGCACATGCACCTGTCAATGGGCACATTGACCTGTTAATGGGCACATGTACCTTTCAATGGGCACATGTACCTTTCAATGGACACATGTACCTGTTAATGGGCACATGTACCTGTGAATGGGGACATTTACCTGTCGTCAATATTGGATTCGATTCTGGGGGTATAAAATGGAGACTGCAAGGCGATGGTTAAAGCCTCCACGTAGAAGTTCCCAGTCCTGCAATGACACACGTCCCACACGGATGGGTGAGTGGGTGACTTGCTGGCTACGTGAGTGGGTGGGTGTGTGAGTGGGTGGATGTGTGAGTGAGTGGGTGGGTGAGTGAGTGATTGGATGGGTGGATGTGTGAGTGGGTGGATGTGTGAGTGAGTGGGTGGGTGAGTGAGTGGATGGGTGAGTGATTGGATGGGTGGATGTGTGAGTGGGTGGGTGTGTGAGTGGGTGGATGTGTGGGTGAGTGAGTGGGTGAGTGAGTGGATGGGTGAGTGAGTGGATGGGTGGACGTGTGAGTGGGTGGGTATGTGAGTGGGTGGATGTGTGGGTGAGTGAGTGGGTGGGTGAGTGAGTGGATGGGTGAGTGAGTGGATGGGTGGACGTGTGAGTGGGTGGGTGAGTGGCCGAGTGAGCGAGCGAGTGAGTGAGCGAGTGAATGAATGAGTGACGGAGTGAGCGAGCGAGTGAGTGAGCGAGCGAGTGAATGAGTGAGTGACGGAGCGAGCGAGCGAGTGAGCGAGTGTGCGAGCGAGCGACATGCCTTGACGCGTGCATGATGAATCCGAACGTGAAGCTGCTGATGATCAGCATCAGCAGGAGCAGCATGCGATGCAACGTTCCACTCATGGCCATCGCTCGCTCGCTGTCACGGCTCGCGGCCCTGCCTGGGGGTTCATCACGGGCACAGGCAGGCAACGTGAAGACGCGGACAGAGACGGGGGGGGGGCGATCGCGAGGTGGGGCAAGCGGACGACGATGGGACATGGGTAGGGCCCACGTGGTCACGGCGTGGAGCGGCCATGGAAGAGGTTGTGGGTTCGATTACGACCCGTCTGGCAGAGGTTTGCTGCGTATTATGTTGGATATGTATCATATTCTTAGGTTCTTTCGGTAAAGTCACGTAGGTAAAAAATTTAAATTAAAAAATTAACCCGTAAAAACAAAGTTTTTCATTATAAATCCTTTATATGCGTGGCATCGGTTTTATTTTATTATTCATTTCGGTTTTTCTTGAGTAAGAGTTTCATTTTTATCACATTGGTATTTTAAATTAAATATGAAATTTTTTTTTCCTAAAAATAAATTGTCACGCACAATGAGTCTGTGTGCAAAATGTCAGCTCGATTGGATCACGGGAAGTGGGTTAAAAAACGACCGAAAGATTTGCACGGTCGTAAGCGCGCAAGCAAGCAAGTTAACTTAATATAAAGGATTTAATAAAAGCAAAGTGATTTTTGTTTTATTTTTGTTTTGCTGTTATTAATTTAAATTTTTTACCTACGTGACTTTACCGAAAGAACCTAAGAATATGAATCCTTGCAGTCACGAAAGCTTCAAATCTAGAATGGATATGTATCGTTGTAGATTTGAAGCTTTCGTGACTGCAAGGATTCATACTCGTAGTTTTTTATTCGGTAATGTCACGTGGGTGGGTGACTTTACGTTTTTTAAACGTGACTTTACCGAAAAAAACCTAAGAGTATGTATCGTTGTGTTTTTGTTTTCAGATAAATATATAAAACTTCGGTTGCGTTGCAAATTCTTACTCGCAGCCAAAACTCCGCAAGCCAATTCCGCGTCGAGGGGCAGGGCCTGCATTCCGTACAGGGTGAAGATTCGCGCCCTGTGACATCAACGTCTCGCCACCGAGGGTGCCACGTGGCTAGGAGATGTTGACTACCTCGCCTGGTACGCAGGAGGTCGTGGGTTCGATCCCGAGCCTGACGCCTGCTGCTGTATATTTGGAGTTTGCGTGTCTCTCTCTCATCATCATCACGGTGGCTATGAGATGTTAACTACCTCGCCTGGTACGCAGGAGGTCGTGGGTTCGATCCCGACCCTGACGCCTGCTGCTGCTGTATATTTGGAGTTTGCGTGTCTCTCTCTCTCCCCGTGGTCGCGTGGATTTTTCTCAAGGTCCTCCAGTTTTTCCCTCCACATTTAAAATCAACATCACGCGTTTAGAGTAATTAAATATTTTAAAAAAAAATCCTAAAAAGTGTAAAATTTTGCAAACATTTTTTCACGAAAATTCATTATCACGCACACCGAGTCTGTGTGGAAAATGTCAGCTCGATTGGATCACGGGAAGTGGGTTAAAAAACGACCGAAAGATTTGCACGGTCGTAAGCGCGCAAGCAAGCAAGCAAGTGCATTTAATATAAAGGATTTTAAAAATACCATCACCGCGAATGATATCGGTCGCGAAAGCCGACTTGCGTGTTGAACTGAAAAAACCCGTTGTGAGATCCGGGAAACGGCCGAGCGAACACCTCCTGCGGCGAAAGATGCATTTAGTTCTCGCGGAATGCGGTGGGCGAGTTTAAATTCCTTGCAGCAGCGACGGGAAAAAAAGTCACTGATTGATGCCCATTTCTAAGTGTCGGTCTTCAAGGTGGTCGGGGGGTGGGGTGGAGGTTCACGTGAATACGAAATCGATGTCGTTCACGGTCAAATAACCAAATGTGAACTAAACTTAGAAAGCTTTATATACTTCCATTGGGACCTCATTTGCTAGTAAAACAAATGTAAATTGTTTTTTTTTTACCCTTCTATCTGGCGGAGACAAGATGACACCAAAAGGAGCACATTGTCTTTGAGTTGTGCGCCTTTTGGCGTCGTCTGGTCTCTAAGGAAAGCTGTCTCGGGTGTGGACCAATCAACTTCAAGGACAGTGCATACATTATCAGAGTTATGTTTTTTGTTTGCATTATGGCTGCAGGTATTGTGGTCTATGCAAACATGACTCCTTGTAAAAAAAAGGTGTCAGTTTTGTTGCCAGATAGAAGGGTAAAAAAACAATGCTCGCTTTATATACTTTCTTTTTGTTTTACCAGGTAAGGCTCACTGAGCTACAGAGGAGTTGAGAAGCAGTGGCTGTGATCGCTGTTCATCGCAGCGGGATTCAATCGCTGCTGAACTTTGACTTGCTGCATCCGAGGTCGATGCCATGATTGACTACTCGGCACGTGTTATTGCTTCTTTCGGCGAAGTCACCTAGAAGGGAGATGATAAAATAATAAAAATAAACCGTCGTGAGAATTTTATTGTTTTATTTTTATTACTTTATTAGTTCCCTTCTACGTGACTTTTACCGAAAGAACCAAGAACATGAATCCCTGCAGTAACGAAATGAGGTAAGGGCCCGCTGAACGACCCTGGCTATTGAAAATGATCGCTCAACGAAGTGGGCGTATCATCGTCTCGTGGAAATGTTTAGCAGCAAAATACTTTAAAACACGCGCCACGTTGATTCTCAACGTGGAGGGAGAAACCGGAGGACCCCGAGAAAATCCACGGCTAGAGAGAGAGACACGCAAACTCCAAATAATACAGCAGGCGTCAGGGTCGGGATCGAACCCACGGCCTCCTGTATACCAGGCGAGGTAGTTAACATCTCCTAGCCACCGTGATGATGATGAGAGAGAGAGACACGCAAACTCCAAATGCACAGCAGGCGTCATGGTCGAGATCGAACCCACGGCCTCCTGTATACCAGGCGAGGTAGTTAACATCTCCTAGCCACCGTGATGATGATGAGAGAGAGAGACACGCAAACTCCAAATAATACAGCAGGCGTCAGGGTCGGGATCGAACCCACGACCTCCTGTACACCAGGAGAGGTAGTTAACATCTCCTAGCCACCATGCCCCCCAACGTAGCGGCAGGACCCTCCTGAAATTGAGTCCCGAGTGTTGCTGCTCCTGCGTGCGTTGCGCCAAGGGAGGTCGTGTGACCATTAACTCCGACCCAGCCCCGCACCATTCATAAATAGGTGACGGGTTACGATCCAACGTTCCAGGTTAGTTATTAATTCACTGGTGGAGGTGGGGGGGAGGGGCGGGGGATGGGGGTGGGGGCGGGAGTGGGCGGTGTTATCTCATAATCTTTGTATCTTTCGGTGACGTCACGTAGATAGGTGCAAAGAAAATAACAAAACAAACTACGACGTTTCGATCACAAAACAAGCGGTCGTCATCAGGAGAAAAAAACGTACATTTTCTTTTAACCTTTCTATTGTGTTTTTTACTGAAAGACCCAAAGAATATAAATTCCTGCAGTCACGAAAGCTTGAAGGCGAGACGGGACGCGATAAACTCTTTTCATTGCAAATTGTTTCAACACCGATATCGTTACGACTTCCCCCCCCCCAACTTCCCTCCCCCAGTGCCCGGTGATTCGGGGTGAAGGTTTCAGATTCAGGGCTCCGATTTGGTGGCAGTCGAGTGGCATTGTTGATTCAAGCGAGCCCGACTCTGCTGATGAGACACTGCATGTTGAAACCGGTCGACGATTTCAACAATTCAAGCAAACCCGTTTGCTTAAAAGACACCGCATGTCGGAATCGGTCCACAAAGTTAGTTGTGTTGAATCAATCCTTGCCAATTAGATGCTCCCAGAAGGCTGTGTGACTGACGGAATGTAAAATAAACCCCATTGTTTATCAGTTGTTAAGGTGGAGACTATGACTTGATTCTTATGACATCGTTTTGATTCGATATTAAATGTGTAGTGGTGATACGCGCTGGGGTAGCGATCAGGTGCCAGCACGTCGGGATTGGATGTGTGTGTGGTGACGCGCGCTGACGGTGAGGGATCAGGGGTCAGCGCGGGATCGTGTGTTGTGTGGTGCTGATTGGCTGGGTGCCGGTGACGCGCTGGTGTGGGAGTGATCGGGTGGCAGCGCGGCGTGATTGGTTGGTGAGTGGAAACACGCGTTGGGGGAAAGAGGATCGTAGAGATAGCGCGTCGTGATTGGTTCACTAAGGAGCGATGCTCACATCGAGGTCCGCATCCGCTCTGTCTCCCGGGAGGAGGGACTATATAAGGTGATGCGCACAGGCGCACGGGGAGAGAGTAACCAGCGAAGACTGAAGACGGAGAGGAAGAGACAGGGCCCTGCGGTACCTAGTCCCGCAGTCCTGTGAGGACCGGGACTCTTTGTAACCCAGAGGCGGAGTGTAGGGTGAGCATGCAGAGTGTGTAGCCAGAGGCATAGGGTCTACACGAGACGAGTCTACACGAGACGAGTGATGTGTGTGTAGCCAGAGGCATAGGGTCTACACGAGACGAGTCTACACGAGACGAGTGATGTGTGTGTAGCCAGAGGCGTAGGGTCTACACGAGACGAGTCTACACGAGACGAGTCTACACGAGACGAGTGATGTGTGTGTAGCCAGAGGCGTAGGGTCTACACGAGACGAGTCTACACGAGACGAGTGATGTGTGTGTAGCCAGAGGCGTAGGGTCTACACGAGACGAGTCTACACGAGACGAGTGATGTGTGTGTAGCCAGAGGCATAGGGTCTACACGAGACGAGTCTACACGAGACGAGTGATGTGTGTGTAGCCAGAGGCGTAGGGTCTACACGAGACGAGTCTACACGAGACGAGTCTACACGAGACGAGTGATGTGTGTGTAGCCAGAGGCGTAGGGTCTACACGAGACGAGTCTACACGAGACGAGTGATGTGTGTGTAGCCAGAGGCGTAGGGTCTACACGAGACGAGTCTACACGAGACGAGTGATGTGTGTGTAGCCAGAGGCATAGGGTCTACACGAGACGAGTCTACACGAGACGAGTGATGTGTGTGTAGCCAGAGGCGTAGGGTCTACACGAGACGAGTCTACACGAGACGAGTCTACACGAGACGAGTGATGTGTGTGTAGCCAGAGGCGTAGGGTCTACACGAGACGAGTCTACACGAGACGAGTGATGTGTGTGTAGCCAGAGGCGTAGGGTCTACACGAGACGAGTCTACACGAGACGAGTGATGTGTGTGTAGCCAGAGGCATAGGGTCTACACGAGACGAGTCTACACGAGACGAGTGATGTGTGTGTAGCCAGAGGCGTAGGGTCTACACGAGACGAGTCTACACGAGACGAGTCTACACGAGACGAGTGATGTGTGTGTAGCCAGAGGCGTAGGGTCTACACGAGACGAGTCTACACGAGACGAGTGATGTGTGTGTAGCCAGAGGCGTAGGGTCTACACGAGACGAGTCTACACGAGACGAGTGATGTGTGTGTAGCCAGAGGCATAGGGTCTACACGAGACGAGTCTACACGAGACGAGTGATGTGTGTGTAGCCAGAGGCGTAGGGTCTACACGAGACGAGTCTACACGAGACGAGTCTACACGAGACGAGTGATGTGTGTGTAGCCAGAGGCGTAGGGTCTACACGAGACGAGTCTACACGAGACGAGTGATGTGTGTGTAGCCAGAGGCATAGGGTCTACACGAGACGAGTCTACACGAGACGAGTGATGTGTGTGTAGCCAGAGGCATAGGGTCTACACGAGACGAGTCTACACGAGACGAGTGATGTGTGTGTAGCCAGAGGCATAGGGTCTACACGAGACGAGTCTACACGAGACGAGTGATGTGTGTGTAGCCAGAGGCATAGGGTCTACACGAGACGAGTGATGCGTGTGTAGCCAGAGGCATAGGGTCTACACGAGACGAGTGATGTGTGTGTAGCCAGAGGCATAGGGTCTACACGAGACGAGTCTACACGAGACGAGTGATGTGTGTGTAGCCAGAGGCATAGGGTCTACACGAGACGAGTCTACACGAGACGAGTGATGTGTGTGTAGCCGGAGGCATAGGGTCTACACGAGACGAGTCTACACGAGACGAGTGATGTGTGTGTAGCCAGAGGCATAGGGTCTACACGAGACGAGTGATGTGTGTGTAGCCGGAGGCATAGGGTCTACACGAGACGAGTGATGTGTGTGTAGCCGGAGGCATAGGGTCTACACGAGACGAGTCTACACGAGACGAGTGATGTGTGTGTAGCCAGAGGCATAGGGTCTACACGAGACGAGTCTACACGAGACGAGTGATGTGTGTGTAGCCAGAGCATAGGGTCTACACGAGACGAGTCTACACGAGACGAGTGATGTGTGTGTAGCCAGAGGCATAGGGTCTACACGAGACGAGTCTAC
>NC_136323.1:3731781-3844281 GCF_964198595.1 Lampetra fluviatilis | reverse complement strand
ACCCTGACGCCTACTGTATATTTGGAGTTTGCGTGTCTCTCTCTCTCATCATCATCACGGTGGCTAGGAGATGTTAACTACCTCGCCTGGTATACAGGAGGTCGTGGGTTCGAACCCGACCCTGACGCCTGCTGCTGCTGTATATTTGGAGTTTGCGTGTCTCTCTCTCTCTCATCATCATCACGATGGCTAGGAGATGTTAACTACCTCGCCTGGTATACAGGAGGTCGTGGGTTCGAACCCGACCCTGACGCCTGCTGCTGCTGTATATTTGGAGTTTGCTGGGCTATCATTCGCGATGACCAGCACGCTTCCGAGAATAAAAGAAAAGCGCTACATTACAGCTCAGTGTGCCTTCACCCGGTAAAATAACAGAACTAAGTTTAGCTTTACTCACTAGACGAGGGATCCACGGATGCGGACGCTGCAGAACCACTTCTCGGATCGCTTCTTGTCCACGTGACGCCCCGATGGTCCAGGGTCAGCGTGCCGTGCGAGAGACGCTGCGTTCACATTCCCAGCGACGGGAATTTGCCCAACAACTGAACCCGGAGTTGTTTTGGGGGTTTGTTTGTCTGTTTGTTTTGACTTACTTACTTACGTGCAGTAAAAGGTGACCGGGTCAAGATCATAAACCCACTGCACCTGAGACCCCGGTTTAATCACATCTCACTCTGTGTGAGTCTATGGGTCTCTATGTGAATCTTTGGGTCTTTATGTGAGTCTATTGGATCTCTATGTGAGTCTATGGATCTCGATGTGAGTCTATGGGCCCTTAATTAAGTTTATAGGTTTCTATGTGAGTCTATGGGTCTCTATATACATCTGTGGGTCTCTGTGTGAGTCTATGGGTCTCTATGTGAGTCTATGGGTCTCTATGTGAGTCTATGGGTCTACATGTGAGTCTATGGGTCTATATGTGAGTCTATGGGTCTATATGTGAGTCTATTGGGTCTATATGTGAGTCTATGGGTCTCCATATACATCTGTGGGTCTCTGTGTGAGTCTATGGGTCTCTATGTGAGTCTATGGGTCTCTATGTGAGTCTATGGGTCTACATGTGAGTCTATGGGTCTATATGTGAGTCTATGGGTCTATATGTGAGTCTATGGGTCTATATGTAAGTCTATTGGGTCTATATGTGAGTCAATGGGTCTCTGTGTGAGTCTATGGGTCTCTACGTGAGTCTATGGGTCTACATGTGAGTCTATGGGTCTATATGTGAGTCTATGGGTCTCTATGTGATTCTATGGGTCTCTATGTGAGTCTATGGGTCTACATGTGAGTCTATGGGTCTATATGTGAGTCTATGGGTCTATATGTGAGTATATTGGGTCTAAATGTGAGTATATGGGTCTCCATATACATCTGTGGGTCTCTGTGTGAGTCTATGGGTCTCTATGTGAGTCTATGGGTCTACATGTGAGTCTATGGGTCTATACATGAGTCTATGGGTCTATATGTGAGTCTATGGGTCTATATGTAAGTCTATTGGGTCTATATGTGAGTCTATGGGTCTCTGTGTGAGTCTATGGGTCTCTGTGTGAGTCTATGGATCTCGATGTAAGTCTATGGGTCTCTGTGTGAGTCTATGGGTCTCTATGTGAGTCTATGGGTCTCTGTGTGAGTCTATGGGTCTCTATGTGAGTCTATGGGTCTCTGTGTGAGTCTATGGGTCTCTATGTGAGTCTATGAGTCTCTATGTGAGTCTATGGGTCTCTATGTGAGTCTATGGGTCTCTATGTGAGTCTATGAGTCTCTATGTGAGTCTATGGGTCTCTATGTGAGTCTATGGGTCTTTATGTGAGTCTATGGGTCTTTATGTGAGTCTATGGGTCTCTGTGTGAGTCTATGGGTCTCTTTGTGAGTCTATGGGTCTCTATGTGAGTCTATGGCTCTATGTGAGTCTATGGGTCTCTATGTGAGTCTATGGGTCTCGATGTGAGTCTATGGGCCTTTAATTAAGTCTATAGGTCTCTATGTGAGTATATGGGTCTCTATGTGAGTCTATGGGTCTCTATATGGGTCACTGGTGGCCGGGTCTAGACCATAAACTCACTGCACTTGAGACCCCGGTTTAATCACAACTCAGTCTCTATGTTGAGTCTACGACTCTGTATGTTGTCTACGAGTCTCTATGGTAAGTCCACCAGTATCTATATTAAGTCTACGAGTCTCTGACATAATCCACCAGCAGAGGTTTCAAACTCACTGCACCCGGGACCCCCCTTGTTGCACAATCATTGTGGTCGTGGTGGCTGATAACCTCCGAGTATCAGAACCAGTGATATCAGCAAGGGTGGCACAGTCTGTTTTTTTACAATCGGGTTTAATTGTCTTTTTATATTAAACCCGATCATCTGAGATTGGGAGAAATCCGGTTTAATTGGTTCTAATTGCAGAAGCGCACTTCGTCAACTTCTCAACGATGGGCTTCATCCATTCCAAGCGAAGGAACTCACTGGCGGCGCCCACGATTGTGGAGGAGAAGCTCCTCGTGTTCATCACGACCAACCTGCCCGCCGCATTCTACGACTACCCCGTGCCCGACGGCCTCCCCGAGTACGATAGCAGCACCGACGCGGAAGCCGTCCTAAGCCTTGGATCAGACCCTCTTCTTGGTTCTTTCGGTAAAGTCACGTAGAAGGGAAGTAATAAAATAATAAAAAATAAAACATAATAAAACAATTCTCACGACGTTTCGGCCACAACGCAAGCAGCCGTCCTCAGACAGACCTGGTTTTCACCTGAGGTAGTTAACATCTCCTAGTCTTGGAGAAGTTCACAAAGCAACCACCACCATCACCGCACACGCGTGCGCCTCCGAAGGGGCGTTCGCACAAGACGAGCCGCTCCTTTGGGCTGCGCTCAAATTCCTGCCGCTCGTGCCCCCCGGTGACGAGGCTTGGTCGTGCGACACGAACGCTCGCACGGTAGACGCGCGCCTCGGGCGTTTCACTGAAATGCTACTTGTCGAAATTCAAAAGTGAATAATCGAAGACACCAATACGAGTCTCTGAAGCGATAGTGGGATCGGTGCGTGAGTGAGTGAGGTGGTTGGGCCTGAATAAAAAAAAAACAGATTAAACACACGCATTTTTTACTTGCGTAGGAAAGTAATTGTGTTTTTGTTCATTTGCTATGCAGCCAGATAATACGACAAATCGCTAACCTTACAAGCCCAGTCGTTCATAAAAGTTGAAGGCGGTATAGTACTATAGTAATAGAGCAAGTGCAGAGTCACCGAACCAGAATTGATAGCTTGAAAGCATTTAGCGCGGGGCCCTTGAAAGTGCGGGTCCCGTAGCATTATATAGCTACTTGTGCTACTAGGATATAATCCGGCACTGATGGGTTGGCGTAAACTCGTGGGGAAAGGGAGGGTGTGGAGAGTGATGGTGGGTGGATGGGTGATTTAACGAATGGGTAAATTATTGCGCGAAATGTTTATTGGAGTCAAGTTTCGAGCCTGTATTGTTGTTTAACCAAATTGGGAACTCACGTGACCAGGAATAGAGACCCATTTGCCGAAGCCACTGGAGCGATGCAGCTTTCAATCTAATACAATTGAAGGCGCATTTCTTTGAAACTGCTCCGCGTGACTGCAATGTCCCATAGTCTTTGGTTCTTTCGGTAAAGTCACGTAGGTATAAA
The DNA here is from genome assembly GCF_964198595.1 of Lampetra fluviatilis. Classification (NCBI taxonomy): domain Eukaryota; kingdom Metazoa; phylum Chordata; class Hyperoartia; order Petromyzontiformes; family Petromyzontidae; genus Lampetra; species Lampetra fluviatilis. The sequence continues at coordinate 3,840,627 of NC_136323.1, read as the reverse complement.
ATAAAATAAACTTTTTCAATAAAATTTATTTAAAAAATTAACCCGTAAAAACAAAGTTTTTCACTATAAATCCTTTATATGCGTGGCGGCTAGAGTCCTCTCGTCCTCTGGCTTGAGATGGCTGCCACCTATGGGTCAGATGATTGCCTGCCACCATTAAGCAATTGGTAATTAAATATTTAAAAAAAATTCCTAAAATGTTGAAAATTTTGGAAAAACATTTTCACGAAAATAAATTGTCACGCACAACGAGTCTGTGTGCAAAATTTCAGCTCGATTGGATCACGGGGAGTGGGTTAAAAAACGACCGAAAGATTTGCACGGTCGTAAGCGCGCAAGCAAGTGAAATTAATATAAAGGATTTAAACATAAAAGAAACTTTTTTTATTTAATTTCATACTTATGTGACTTTACCGAAAGATCCAACGAGTATGCTCTGCGTGCTTCGATTGTTCGCCTTCCCCCCCCCGCACCACCTCCGATTATCACGGTTGGCTACGTGCGGTGCGAAAGAGGTCCACTGCGCTAGCGAACGCACGCGGCCGGAGTTGATCTTATTGCAGACTGCCGGGTGGACGGAGGCAGTGGACGTGGGTGGAGGATTTGAGAAACTTGCCAGCATCGTTTCAACCGCCCCGCTGGGAAGACGGACAATTTGGAGAATCGTCGTCGCCCGCATTTTCAAGTGCAGCGTGATAATCGGTCAATAAAACACATTCCTCCTGCGGAGGGAGCTGGTAGGAACGTTGGGTTGCTCGGTCAATGGCCTGCAGGGTCAACGGCGGCGTGGTGTATTCCGCAAATATGCCCGACTGTGAGGGCGGGCACAAGCCGGCGTGAGTGGGTTAAACGTTGAGTTTTGTAAGGGCACCACGGGGTGACCAGCCCCTCCCCACCCAGCCCCACCCCTCCCACCCCCCACCCAGCCCCACCCTCCCCACTCAGCCCCTCCCCACCCTCCCCTCTCCACCCTCCCCTCCCCACCCAGCCCCACCCCTCCCACCCCTCCCACCCCCAACCCAGCCCCACCCTCCCCACCCAGCCCCTCCCCACCCTCCCCTCCCCACCCATTCCTTCCCCACCCAGCCCCACCCCTCCTATTTTTGGATGCGCGACGGACGGACGGACACAATAATCCCCTATCGGCTGGTGTAACCAGGAGGTTCCTACTCGTAAAACCAACCGTTGTAGCAGCATCTGTGACAGTGTCCACACACCTCTCGTTCGCACGGTTGGCTAGCATGTTAAGGCCCCCATCCCCCCCCCCCCCCGAGCGCCACGTGGCTACCTGGCCGTCACGGAACGACAGATCAATGAACGTGGCGCTGATCGTCGTCGCGTAGAAATTTACAGCAGCAGCCAAATATTCGACAACGCGTGGCGATGTTTATTCGTGGTGTGCATTGGGGGGGGGGGGGGGGGGGAAACTGGAGGACCTGGGAAGAAAATCCACGAGACCGCGGGAAGAGAGAGAGACACGGAAACTACAAATATACAGCAGCAGGCGTCAAGGTCGGGATCAAACCCACGACCTCCTGTACACCAGGTGAGGTAGTCAACATCTCCTAGCCACCGTGATGATAAGAGAGAGAGACACGCAAACTCCAAATATACAGCAGGTGTCAGGGTCGGGATCGAACCCACAACCTCCTGCATACCAGGCGAGGTAGTCAACATCTCCTAGCCACCGTGATGATGATGAGAGAGAGAAACACGCAAACTCCAAATATACAGCAGCAGGCGTCAGGATCGGGATCAAACCCACGACCACCTGTTCACCAGGCGAGGTAGTCAACATCTCCTAGCCACTGTGATGATGATAAGAGAGAAAGTGAGACACGCAAACTCCAAATATAGAGCAGGCGTCAGGGTCGGGATCGAACCCACGACCTCCTGCACACCAAGCGAGGTAGTTAACATCTCCTAGCCACCGTGATGATGATGAGAGAGAGAAAGAGACACGCAAACTCCAAATATGCAGCAGGCGTCAGGGTCGGGATCAAACCCACGACATCCTGCACACCAGGCGAGGTAGTCAACATCTCCCTAGCCACCGTGGCGTCTCGGGAGATGTTGAGGCCGGGCGTGCCGGCTTCTTCCTCGTCGCCCGCATGCATTAATTTTGTTGTTGGGGGGGGCAAGGGGCCCATGGGCATGCGGGCAACTTCCCCCTTTGCGGTGAAGCAGAGAGCGCGAGAGAGAGAGGGAGGGAGAGAGGGAGAGAGCGCGCGAGAGAGAGCGAGAGAGTGAGCTAGAGGGGGGGGTTACATAAAGCCCAGCTTAAAAAAAAAAACTTTTTTACGAAATGATTAACGAAGCAAAGTGCCGAATACACCGAGCATCTTCTTGTTTCCACTGATCGTAAAAAAAAGAGAGAGAGAGAGGTAGCAATCGCGCCACGCGTGGGGTGGCGTTGGGTGGAAGTAGAAAACAAAACCTGTTCCTACAAAGCGGCGTCCTCGCGTGCGCCTCGCGTCATTAGAAAGCCGCCGCTTTTGCATATCTCAAGGTCGCTGCTGGCGGCGGAGTTGTGTTCGTGGTCGAGGAGGGGGGGAGAGGTGGCACGGGGTGGTGAGGAGTGGTGAGAGGTCGCGAGGGGTGGCACGGGTACCGAGGAGTGGTGAGGGGTGGTGAGGGGTGGTGAGGGTGGCACGGGGTAGCGAGGGGGGCACGGGGTGGTGAGGGGTAGCGAGGAGTGGCGAGGGGTGGTGAGGGGTGGCACGGGTGGCACGGGTGGTCAGGGGTGGCACGGGTGGTCAGGGGTGGCACGGGATGGTGAGGGGTGGTGAGGGGTGGCACGGGTGGTGAGGGGTGGTGAGGGGTGGCACGGGTGGTGAGGGGTGGTGAGGGGTGGCACGGGTGGTGAGGGGTGGCACGGGTGGTGAGGGGTGGTGAGGGGTGGTGAGGGGTGGCACGGGTGGTGAGGGATGGTGAGGGGTGGCACGGGTGGTGAGGGGTGGTGAGGGGTGGTGAGGGGTGGCACGGGGTGGTGAGGGGTGGTGAGGGGTGGCACGGGGTGGTGAGGGGTGGTGAGGGGTGGCACGGATGGTGAGGGGTGGCACGGGTGGTGAGGGGTGGTGAGGGGTGGCACGGGTGGTGAGGGGTGGTGAGGGGTGGCACGGGTGGTGAGGGGTGGTGAGGGGGTGGTGAGGGTGGCACGTGTAGTGTCGGCGTCGTGGTTTAGCGACTCCTCGCGATTGGATTCGGTTTGAGCGTTCGGACATCCGAACAGCTGGCATTGGTCGCGTGGCGGATAGAACCTCGGGCGAAGCCGCCGCTTGCATTTAATATCCAAACAAACAAACAAACAATTTATACGAAAAATAAATAACCATCACCAACTTCCCATGTTTGTGTCCATGGAAACACATGTACAAAAAAAAACCCACGTTTTTATTTGGTTACACATTCCATCAGCCGCACAGCCATCTGGGTAGTGCTTCAAATCAGCAAGCATCGGGTCAATTCCAGCGACCGTCTTGAACTGGTTCCAACACCCGGCGTCTCGCCCGCACGCACAGAGGTTGCGCAAACATTTGGTTCAAAACGAGCACACTCGGGACGCACGCCGGCTTCGAAATTGCAGCGTCTCATCGGCAGAGTCGGCGCCTCGCTCGAATCAGCGATGCTGCTGAGGTGCCCCCGAATCGGAACCCTGAATCCGATTTGGGAAATGTTCCCGTACCACAAGGGGGGAGGGGTGGGGTGAGCAGTCACGCCGTGTCGTGTTCGACATTGCAGCCTCTACCTTGCAAACGTAACCACGCGGTGGCCTATTGCCGCCGTGCGGTTTGTACGTAGATTCAGTAATTGCTCCCACCCCATCTCACCCCCCCCCACACCCTCCCCTCCCCTTCCTCGCACCTCTGTCTGTATTCTTAATTTGACTGTTGGCCGTCTGACAGGCGTCACGCTACTCCGCATTTGAAATGCGCACCCCACTGTTTGCTCTGGAGGGACGCTCATGCACCTTAACCCATTCAACAAAGGCAACGAGCCCCCTCTCATATCCTCAACAGACTGTGGGGGCAAATGCTGTTAGCGAGCAGCGCCTCATTTACCCACCCACCTTCTCATTCTCTCACTCACCCACCCACCCACTCACCCATCCATCGACTCAGTCACCCACACAATTACTCACCCACTCATTCACTCACTCACACAGCCACTCACTCACCCACCCAGTAACTCACCCACTCATTCACTCATTTACACAGCCACTCACTCACCCACCCAGTAACTCACCCACTCATTCACCCACTCACACAGCAACTTACTCACCCACCCAGTAACTCACTCACTCATTCACCCACCCACACATCCACTCACTCACCCACCCAGTCACTCACCCACTCATTCACTCACTCACACAGCCACTCATTCACCCACCCAGTAACTCACTCACTCATTCACCCACCCACACATCTACTCACTCACCCACCCAGTCACTCACCCACTCATTCACCCACTCACACAGCAACTTACTCACCCACCCAGTAACTCACTCACTCATTCACCCACCCACACATCCACTCACTCACCCATCCAGTAACTCACCCACTCATTCACCCACTCACACATCCACTCACTCACCCACCTAGTAACTCACCCACTCATTCACCCACTCACACATCCACTCACTCACCCAACCAATCACTCACCCACTCATTCACTCACTCACTCACACAGCCACTCACTCACACACCCAGTAAATCACCCACTCATTCACCCACTCACACATCCACTCACTCACCCACCCAGTAACTCACCCACTCACACACACAGCCACTTACTCACCCACCCAGGAACTACACCCACTCATTCACCCACTCACACATCCACTCACTCACCCACCCGAAAACTCACCCACCCAATTCACTCACTCACTCACCCACATAGTAACTCACCCACTCATTCACCCACTCACACATCCACTCACTCACCCACCCGAAAACTCACCCACCCAATTCACTCATTCTCCTACTCACCTACCTACCCGCTCACCACACTGCAGGCCACCCTCACTGCCTCTTTCCTCCACTGTGGAATCCCTTCCACCCATCATCACCATCATGGACTTGCTCATCCCTACGTGCATGCCCTCCGTCGGCCACGTATGTTCCACCAAGATCATTACGATCTTCAGACTGTGCACTGCACACTGCCCGAGACACGGATCTTTGAATCTCGACGAAAAACGTCTCCGCTTAAAATGGCTTCCTCTCTCGCCTTCGTTTCAAACGTCTCGCTCACCCCTCTCCGTGGTCGATGTTGAACTCTTTTCCTCCTTGCCATGCGTGATTGTTTAAGGGCGCTTTAATTTAAATTATTATTATCATCACCATCATGACTATCATCATCACCACTACCATCATCACCATCATCACTATCAACACCATCATCACTATCATCAACACCATTATCACCACCTCCACCATCATGACCACCATCACCAACACCATCAAACGCGTTCTCCGCTCTCGCCTCTTACGACCACTACGAATGAACAGTGATGCTCGTCCCTGGACGCGTGGCGGCTTTTAGGCCATCGGTGCCGGCAGATTTGGTGGCCGCGATCGTCAAAATTCGGGGCGCACCACGACGGCCCAACGACCTGTGGCTTACCGGGGCGCCACGGTGGCTAGGAGATGTTGACTACATCGCCTGGTATACAGGAGGTCGTGGGCTCGATCCCAACCCTGATGCCTGCTGTATATTGGGAGTTTGAGTTTCTCTCTCTCTCTGTCATCATCATCACGGTGGCTAGGATATGTTAACTACCTCGCCTGGTATACAGGAGGTCGTGGGTTCGATCCCGACCCTGACGCCTGCAGGTGTCGCCTTGTCACTACACATGGTCAAGTAAAAAAAAACAATTCGTTTCTAGTTTTCGTCTAAAAAAAAACCTCATGCCTCATCGGATTGCTCCTACAGCCTGCAGAAACATTCTAATCGAGTAACCATTTTGCGGTGATGCGGGCAAGCGACACGGTGGCATTGTCCCCCTCCCCTCCCCCTCTCTCTCTCTCTAATCTCCCTTGACAGTCGTGGCGTGACCAGGTGTGTGTGTTCGTCTGCGAGTGGATGTGCACAGGTAAGGCTCCATTGTGACGGTCTCCTCAAAGCGGGGGTGGGGTGGTGGGTGATTTTACTGCCACAGTTTAAATCGTACTGTCCCCTCCTGGCACCCTCCTCGATGCCTACCCATCTGTGTGTGATCCACTAACTGCCACTGCTGCTGCTGCTGCTGCCTCCACAGGCAACCCACGTGCATAGCCAACACCAAAGACAAAGCCCTTCCCCGTATAGCCTTGACAGAGTGTTGGGGAAAGTGCTGTTAGCGAGTAGCAAAGACAAAGATCCCCCGTATAGCCTTAACAGACTGTTGGGGCAAGTGCTGTTAGCGAGTAGCAAAGACAAAGATCCCCCGTATAGACTTAACAGACTGTTGGGGCAAGTGCTGTTAGCGAGTAGCAAAGACAAAGATCCCCCGTATAGCCTTAACAGACTGTTGGGGCAAGTGCTGTTAGCGAGTAGCAAAGACAAATATCCCCCGTATAGCCTTAACAGACTGTTGGGGCAAGTGCTGTTAGCGGGTAGCAAAGACAAAGATCCCCCGTATAGCCTTAACAGACTGTTGGGGCAAGTGCTGTTAGCGAGCAGCACGTACGAAGGCCGGAACGCCACACGAGGGAGTGGGTGGCCAGCACCACGCCCGGCCGCCTTTGTCTCCCGAGCGGCGATGTTTTACACATCGCACCAGGTACTCATTTGAGGCCGAGTCGACCTAGGGGAGGAGGCCCAAGATCGGTTCAGATAATCGTCACCGGTGTTGGCCGTGAGCAGGAATCGAACCTCGGGTCGCCGGGTTTGAAGCGCAGCGTAGCGCTAACCGCTGCACCACCGCTCACCCACCAATACCAACACCCGCCATTCGCCACTAAGTGCCGGTGACGTCACCACGGCGCCCGTGCCAGGCCAGGTGCACTTTGAGGCCACGTGAAGTGTCGAAGGCTCGCCGACAGGAGGAGGTCTCGGGACAGACCCAGCAGGTGCCATGGGTTGGCTGACTCAGATGACTGGTAGATGCACCACCAGCTGTACCCCCCTACTGTGCCAACTCGCTGCATTTTATCCGCCCGGCGCTCCGCTCGTTGTTGTGAGCGTCGCTCCCCTGCCTTCCGTTGTTGCTGGAGGGCGACTTCCTCCAACTGTCCAGCAGCAGCAGCAGCAGCGTCCTCACCCACCACCACCACCCGGCTAAAAGGCACTTGCCCCCAACGGCCAGTGAAAGGCTACACGGGGGAACTTTGTCTGAGTTTGCTATGGTAATGGCGTTGACGAATATGTGAATCGCTTGCATGCTGTATTGCCCGCGGCACATCAGACACACTCCACACACACACACACCTGAGCGTCCACCACTGTACATGCGTTATTCAAATCGCAGTTTGAGCCCCCAGACTCACCAGGTGAGTCTGGAATAGGTTCGCGTTGAACAGATCAACGTGGAACGGGTGAGTCTTGAATAGTTGGGGGTCGATCTACTGGCACCAATGACCGGTACCAGCGGTGTCAAGATCGGCCTCTGTGGAGGAGGCTCGCAAAGGACGCTGCTACTGGGCAGTTCGAGGCAGTCGCCCTCCAACAACAACGGAGGGCGGAGGAGCAACGCTCACAACAACGAGCAGAGCGCCGGGTGGCTAAAGCACAGCAAGTTGGTACAGTAGGAGGCACATGTGGAGCATCAGCCAGTCATCTCGGTCATCTCAGTCAGTCGACTTGTGGCACCTGGGTCTGCCCCGTGACCTCCTGCCAGCGGGCGTTCGACACTTCACGTGGCCTCAAGGTGCACATGGCCTGGCACAAGCGTCGTGGTGACGTCACCGCCACTTAGTGGCGAATGGCGGTTGTTGTTGTTGTGTCTACCTGTGTGTGTGTCTACCTGTGTGTGTGTCTATCTGTGTGGGCGACTGCCCTCCACCAATAACAACAGAGGGCAGATGAGCAACGCTCACAACAGCGAGCGGAGCAGTGGGTGGCTAAAATGCAGCAAGTTGGCACGGTAGGGGGGGGGGGCATAGCTTGGTGCATCGGCCAGTCATCTCAGGCAGTCAACCCATGGCACCTCGCTAGGTCTGTCCCATGATCTCCGGCCAGCGAGGCTTTGACACCTCACGTGATGGCCTCAAAGTGCCCAGCCACCACGTTCGAATTACGTTCGTACCACTCACAATTAAGCGATTTGGTTTGTAGGCCACGTACAATATATCGTCGTGAAGACATCCACTACCTCGTACCCCTCCCACCCACGCCCACTCTCAAAAGATAATAACAATAATTGTTCATTATGAGACCTCCTTTGCCAGTAGCAAGATATAGTACTAGGTTTTTACCCTTTTATCTGGCACAAAAACTGACACCTTTACGCAAGGGATCATGTTTGCAATAACCACAACACAAGCATTTTGACTGCTTGTGCTGTGGTTATTGCAAACATGATCCCTTGTATAAAGGTGTCAGTTTTTGTGCCAGATAAAAGGGTAAAAACCTATTACTAATAATTGTTCAATCAAATGTATTAACGAAGAACGTTGTCCTTCAAGCAAATAAATCATTCATTCCTGGAACAGGTGGTGCAGAAACCCGCGATCATGGAGCAGACCTTGTCATGACCCCGCCCAATCCCACAGTGGCCTGGTCTCGGCTCGCCGATGAAGCTCTTGCAAGCGAGACTCTCATCATCGCTCGCAACTGAGGTTGGCATCGCCCCCCTGCCCCTTCCCCCCTCATCCCCGCTCACGTTTCGTGATGCCCAGGGGAAGCGGGCGAGTTTAAGGACGTCATCTGGCGCAGCCACTGTGTTACAGCGATCCAGCCTGCCCCCCCCCCCCCCATCGCTAACGGCCGGAGTTTGTTTCTGCCCAGGTGTTTCAAGTGAATCGACAGGCCCACTCGCACCGTCAACAGACAAACCCCACGTCCGAGAACGTTGAGGCCTTTACCACGCCAGCCCTCCCGTTTGGGAAGGCCGTGAAAATAATATCACTCTGAACACTCCCTTCGCCAAGAGGCAACTTCAAGCAGCACACCTCCTTAAGGGAAAGAACTTTGATCCGGTCTTCGATCTCCACCCCCCCAAAACCAGGTTTGCAGGTTTTGCCGAGCATTTCTGCAAGTAATTGCGGTCGGGGTCACCCCTTCCGCTCAAACAAACGTCCCGGGGCAAGGGTGCAGTTTGACCCTGCTGGTGCTGCTTGCTGCACCTCGCGTGTTGGAGGAAGGAGCCTCTGCTCACGAGTGCTTGACTGATGTGCCATCTTCTTCTTGGTTTTTTTCGGTAAAGTCACGTAGAATGGAAATAATAAAATAATAAAAATAAAACATAATAAAATAATTCTCACGACGTTTCGGCCACAACGCAAGCAGCCGTCCTCGGGTGAAGAACAGGTCTGTCGAGAAGACAGAGTCTGACATTATTATGTTTAATTTGTATTATTTTATTATTTCCATTCTACGTGACTTTACCGAAAGAACCAAGAAGGTGAATGCCTGCAGTCACGAAAGCTTTAAATTGATGTGCCATCTGTTGAGGAAACGGGCGATTCGGAGATTGAATTCAGGTGGAGCGCCCGGTGGAGATGACCTCTCAATCGAACTGCCGAGGAAATGGTGGCGTTTGTGTGCAGACTGCCCGATGTCGAATCATGACGACTGTCAGATCCGTAGGACGGGTTCCGCTGGCTTCGAAGGATGCCCTGGTGGTCCCCATGTTTCAAAAGGGGGGACCGCACTGATTGCAACAACTGCCGGGAAATCTCCCTCCTTAGTGTACCGGGAAAGGTTCTGGAACGGATCATTCAACATCGCCCCCTTGCTAGTCAAGCTCGCGGAGCCTCGATGTGGGTTCAGACCAGGGACGGTCTTGCACGAACGCCATATTTTCCATCGTGGTAACATCACCGCCGCTTCGTGTCGAACTGTGGGTTGTTTCTGTTTTATTATTTCCACATTGTCGCGTTCAACATCTTGACGCAGGAGGCACATTTGGCGGAGGATGTGGCATTGTGGCTTCGGTAACCGCTCTACTGCTGATGCTGCCGCTGCGGGGAACAGCTTGGAAGGCGGACATACAACCGACTCCGAACGCTCTTATCACGCACATCACATGCACGCACACACACGAAAAGATCCCACGTGTTGCCTTTGACAGACTGCTGGGGCAAGTGGTCTTTGGAAGCAAGCTATGAAGGCCGGTTTCCACGACCGGCCACCTCTGTCCAAGTGGCAGTGAGTTCACCGCTTTGAGGCCACGAAAAATATCGAAGGCTCGCTGCTGGCAGGAGGTCATGGCATTAATTCTAGATTTGAAGCTTTCGTGACTGCAAGGATTCATATTCTTAGGTTTTTTCGGTAAAGTCACGTAGGTAAAACATTAAAAAAGTAAAATAAAATTTTATTTTATTTAACTTTTTAAATGTTTTACCTACGTGACTTTACCGAAAAAACCTAAGAATAGGAGGTCATGGGTCAGACCCAGGTGCAACGGGTTGACGGACTGAGATGATTGGCCGATGCACCCAGCCGTGCTCCCCCACTGCGCCACCTTGCTGTGTTTTCGTCACGGAGAGGGGAGAGGTCGTCACGAAGAACGGAGTTGCTCTGATCATCATAATAATTGTCGTCTTTGGAACTGATTGGTCTCTACCAGGTGCAGTCTTCTTCGTAGCCTCGTCCCACCACCGGTGCTAGACCAGAGGACGTCGCCAAAAGGCGAACCCGACAAAGACAACTCCAGTATCAGAACACCGACAGCTCGGGTCGAGCACTTCCATGTACGGGATGCCAGTTGTGTTTGCACTGTGTAAGCAGGGTGACTCATTTGAGGCCGAGTCGAGCTAGGGGAAGCCCAGCCGCCGATTCAGATAATCGTCGCTGGTGCGGGCACGGAGAGGGGCGTTCTGCAGGTCAGAACGCGTCTCCCGCTGCCTCGATTCTCTCACCACCATCATCATCATCATCTCTTACCCCCCCCCCCCACCATCATCATCTCTTACCCCCCACCACCATCATCATCTCTTACTCCACCACCATCATCATCTCTTACCCCCCCCCCCACCATCATCATCTCTTACCCCCCACCACCATCTCTTACCCACCACCACCATCATCATCTCTTACCCCACACCACCGCCACCATCATCATCATCATCTCTAACTCCCCCCCACCATCATCATCTCTTACCCCCCCACCACCACCACCATCTCTTACCCACCACCACCATCATCATCTCTTACCCCACACCACCACCAAACTCCTATACGACAATAACAACAAACAACAACAGCACACAAGAACCGTGATGCATCATTACAATCTCGACGGTGCTGTTTGTGGCTGGCCGCTGTTACGATTCGGGCCTTTCGTGGGTGGGGAGCGGGCGTTGGCGGTGGGGGAGGGGGGGCTACTGCTCTGGGCAATTGTCAAAGACAAAGATCCCCCGTGTAGCCTTCAACAGACTGTAGGGGCAAGTGCTGTTCGCACGCGGCACCTATGAAGGCCGGCGCTGCACATGAGGGGGTGGGTGGCCAGCACCGCGCCCGGCCGCCTTTGTCTCCCCGTTGACAATGTTTACTACCCACCGCACCAGGTACTCGTTTGAGGCTTAGTCGACCTAGGGGAGGCCCAGTGATCGGTTCCGACGATCGTCACCGGTGGTGGCCGTGAGCGGGAATCGAACTCGGGTCACCTGGGTTCGTAGCGCAGCGCAGCGTAGCGCTAACCACTACGCCACCACTTCCCGCTACGTACACCACTATGTTGACGCGTACATGCAAATACAAGTCCGCTGTATGAATAAAGTTACACGTGTACATTTAAGCATATACAAAGACTGTTGACTACGTATGTACAATGCGATGAGCGTGTAAGACTCATGTCTTCACAATCGCTATTGTGTTTCGTTTATTGTCCTTCCAACGCACATCCGATTAGCACGGTTTAACTACGTATGGTGCGAAAGAAGTTCAACATAGACCTGCAGAGAGACCCATCGACTCACACAGAGACCCATAGACTCACACAGAGACCCATAGACTCACACAGATACACATAGACTAACACAGAGATCCATAGACTCACACAGAGACCCATCGACTCACACAGACACCCATAGACTCACACAGACACCCATAGACTCACACAGAGACCTATCGACTCACACAGAGACACATAGACTCACACAGAGACCCATAGACTCACAGAGAGACCCATAGACTCACACAGAGACCCATAGACTCACACAGAGACACATAGACTCACACAGAGACCCATAGACTCACATAGAGAACCATAGACTCACACAGAGAGACACATAGACTCACAAAGAGACCCATAGACTCACACAGAGACCCATAGACTCACAGAGAGACCCATAGACTCACATAGAGACCCATAGATTCACACAGAGAGACACATAGACTCACACAGAGAGACACATAGACTCACACAGAGACCCATAGACTCACATAGAGACCCATCGACTCCCACAGACACCCATAGACTCACACAGACAGACACATAGACTCACACAGAGACCCATAGACTCACACAGAGAGACACATAGACTCACATAGAGACCCATAGACTCACACAGACACCCATAGACTCACACAGAAAGACACATAGACTCACACAGAGACCCATAGACTCACACAGAGACACATAGACTCACACAGACACCCATAGACTCACATAGAGACCCATCGACTCACACAGACATCGACTCACACAGACACCCATAGACTCACACAAAGACCCATAGACTCACACAGACACCCATAGACTCACACAAAGACCTATCGACTCACACAGAGACCCATAGACTCACACAGAGACCCATAGACTCACACAGACACCCATAGACTCACACAAAGACCTATCGACTCACACAGAGACCCATAGACTCACACAGACACCCATAGACTCACACAGACACCCATAGACTCACACAGAGACACATAGACTCACACAGACACCCATAGACTCACACAAAGACCTATCGACTCACACAGAGACCCATAGACTCACACAGACACCCAGAGACTCACACAGACACCCATAGACTCACACAGAGACACATAGACTCACACAGAGACCCATAGACTCACACAGAGACACATAGACTCACACAGAGACCCATAGACTCACACATACACCCATAGACTCACACAGACACCCATAGACTCACACAGAGACACATAGACTCACACAGAGACCCATAGACTCACACAGAGACCCATAGACTCACACAGACACCCATAGACTCACACAGAGACACATAGACTCACACAGACACCCATAGACTCACACAAAGACCTATCGACTCACACAGAGACCCATAGACTCACACAGACACCCATAGACTCACACAGACACCCATAGACTCACGCAGAGACACATAGACTCACACAGAGACCCATAGACTCACACAGAGACACATAGACTCACACAGAGACCCATAGACTCACACAGATACCCATAGACTCACACAGACACCCATAGACTCACACAGACACCCATAGACTCACACAGACACCCATAGACTCACACAGAGACACATAGACTCACACAGAGACCCACTCACACAGAGACCCATAGACTCACACAGAGACCCATAGACTCACACAGAGACTCATAGACTCACACAGAGACCCATAGACTCATACAGAGACCCATAGACTCACACAGACACCCATAGACTCACACAGACACCCATAGACTCACACAGAGACACATAGACTCACACAGAGACCCACTCACACAGAGACCCATAGACTCACACAGAGACCCATAGACTCACACAGACACCCATAGACTCACACAGACACCCATAGACTCACACAGAGACCCATAGACTCACGCAGACACCCATAGACTCACACAGAGACCCATAGACTCACGCAGACACCCATAGACTCACACAGAGACCCATAGACTCACACAGAAACCCGTAGTTTATTGTCCTTCCCCCGCACCTCCGATGAGCACGGTTTGGCTACGTACGGTGCGAAAGAAGTTCAACGTACATGCGTGCACTCCCGCCGGAGCGGTGGCGCAATGGTTAGCGCACTGCGGCTGCGAACCGCACGACCTAAAGTTGGTCTGTCCCCGTCACGTCGGACATCGCCTGCGAGTTGTGCCCGAAGCGGACCTCGGCACTTGACCGGCGTGGTGAAGTTTGGCCAAACAACAACAAAATATCGCAAATTCTGACATTTGAAGAGAGAGAGAGAGACCCCACACCTAAGCGCAGAGATAAAGACCGCCCGTGTAGCCTTTGGCTGACAGCTGGGGCAAGTGCGGGTAGCCAGCGCCGACACGGCGACAGATGGGCGGGGTGGCCAGCACCACACCGGGCCGCCTTTGTCTCCCGATGTTTGCTTACTCATTTAAGGCCGAGGCGACCTAGGTGTGGGGGTGAAGGTGGGGGAGTGGGGTGGGGTTCTGTCTTGAACCCCAGGAGCGGTTCAAGACAGATCGATCATCGTCGTTATTGGGCCGTGAGCGGAGATCGAACTCGGGACCGCCGACTCTTCCTGCTGTCCGCTACCATTGCTGTTTGTTGTTGTTGTTTTTTATTGTTGTTTTTTGTTGTTGTTGTTTTTATTGTTGTTGTTTTTTATTGTTGTTGTTTTTTATTGTTGTTTTTTATTGTTGTTGTTTTTTATTGTTGTTGTTGTTGTTTTGTATTGTTGTTGTTGTGATCAGGCCACAGACGGTCGCGGAAGGTGATCGGGTGGGCAGAACGCCGAATCCGCGATGCAAAATAATGAAGCAGCCGACGTTTCGGTCAATGGCCCTCCTCCCCCTCCTCCTCCTTCTACTTCCACAAACGTCGCCTCTGTCACCGTCTCGTCCCTTGTGCCGCCCAGCGCGTTGCGAGCTTCACAAACACGCACTTGGGCGCTCGAGGGCGACGTTTCGGGCGCAGTGCCTATTCACAGCATACCCCAGGAGGCTCGCCTATGACATGACCAGCGCAGTCTTAGTCCCCTGTCATCGTCATCGTCGTTATAATGGCCCATGATCGATCCACTGCTGGATGAACGCATCCGCCCACCCATCATAACAGCCTGCCTGGAGCGCGCCGCGAGACTCAATTCACCGCTCCGTCTCCTCCATCGTTGTACGCACTCAACGCATTGTCGGATGTTGTTGTTGTTGTTGTGGTTGTTGTTGTCTATTACGCGTGCACCACCGACAACGCAGTCTCGCACCAACAACGACGACGACACAGAATCAACTGAAGACGCATCCGGACCTCGGAGTCTCCACGCAGAGAGGAGATGGCGATGGAGGTTACCGGAGGGGCAATGACCTCACCCCTCCTCACTCCTCACTCCTCATCCCTCCTCACTACTCACTCCTCACCACTCACCTCTCACTCCTCACCACTCACCCCTCACCCCTCCTCACTCCTCACTCACTACTCACTCCTCACCACTCACTCCTCACCTCTCACTCCTCACCCCTCACCCCTCCGTCCTCACCCCTCACCCCTCCTCACCCCTCCTCACCCCTTACCTCTCACCCTCCTCACCCCCACTCACCCCTCACTCCTCACCCTTCACTCCTCACCCCTCCTCACCCCTCCGTCCTCACCCCTCACACCTCCTCACCCCTCACCCCTCACTCCTCACCACTCACCCCTCCTCACCCCTCCTCACCCCTTACCTCTCACCCTCCTCACCACCACTCACCTCTCGCGCTCGGGACTTGGCAAGACGTGACGGGGTTCGCCCGCGTCCCAGTCGACCCGGGAACCTCCTTGCTCACTGCCCCCACTCAGCACCTGCCGCTGTGCGTGTGTCTCTGTGTGTGTGTCTGTGTGTCTCTGTGTGTGTCTGTGTGTGTCTCTGTGTGTGTGTCTTTGTGTGTGTCTCTGTGTGTCTCTGTGTGTGTCTCTGTGTGTGTGTCTCTGTGTGTGTGTGTCTCTGTGTGTGTGTGTGTCTGTGTGTGTCTCTGTGTGTGTGTGTCTCTGTGTGTGTCTCTGTGTGTGTGTCTCTGTGTGTGTCTCTCTGTGTGTGTCTCCCTCTGTGTGTGTCTCTGTGTGTGTGTCTCTGTGTCTCCCTCTGTGTGTGTGTGTCTCTGTGTGTGTCTCTGTGTGTGTGCTTGTGTCTCCCTCCTCCCTTGCACCTGAACCAGACACCTCCTCCTCCCCCTTCAACACCGCCGGCGCCACCGCTGCATCTTCTTGCACCCCCCCCCCTTCTTCTCTTTGTCCATCTCTGGCATCGCCTCCTCTTACCTGCATCAGCCTCCCCGCCTCTCCCTCCACCCACCATCATCTCTCCCTACCCCCATCCCTCCCTCTAGCCCCCCCCACACTCCCTCTAGCCCCCCCCACACTCCCTCTTGCCCTCCCCCTAAACCTCCCCCCCCCATCTCGCTAGCCATCTCCTCACATCCCCACCCCCTCATCCCCCCCCTCCTCTACCCCCCCAACATCCCTCCTTCTCTACCCATCCCCGCCCCCGCATCTCTCCCTCCCTCTAGCCCCCCCCCCCTCATCCCTCCCCCCTCCCTCTAGCCCCCCCCCAACATCCCTCCTTCTCTACCCATCCCCGCCCCCGCATCTCTCCCTCCCTCTAGCCCCCCCCCCTCCTCCTCAACCCTCTTATTTACCCCCCCCCCATCCCGCCCTCTCTTTCACCCCCCCCATCTCCCCCCCCCCAGATCTCCCTCCACCCTCCCTCCTCCTGCTCCCTCTGCCTCCCCGCCTCTATCAGCGCAATCATCGTCTGCGTGCAGTGCGCGGCAGCACGCACCAAGTGGCGGTGACATCACCACGGCGCTTGTGTATGTACGTGTGTGTACGTGTGTGTGTGTACGTGTGTGTATGTACGTGTGTGTATGTACGTGAATGTATGTACGTGTGTGTATGTACGTGAATGTATGTACGTGAGTGTATGTACGTGTGTGTATGTACGTGTGTGTATGTACGTGTGTGTATGTACGCGTGTGTACGTGTGTGTATGTACGTGAATGTATGTACGTGTGTGTATGTACGTGTGTGTATGTACGTTAATGTATGTACGTGTGTGTATGTACGTGAATGTATGTACGTGTGTGTATGTACGTGTGTGTGTATGTACGTGTGTGTATGTACGTGTGTGTATGTACGTGTGTGTTTGTACGTGTGTGTATGTACGTGAATGTATGTACGTGTGTGTACGTGTGTGTATGTACGTGTGTGTATGTACAGCATGTCGAACACTCTTTGGCACCGTACGTAGTCAAACGCGTTGTGTTGGAGGTGCCAGGTTGGGTGCACCTCGAGCCCGCCACTTGAAGTTTCCTAGGCTCGCTGTTGGCAGGAGGACACGGGACCGACTCAGGTGCCACGCGGCGACTGACCGAGATGACTGACAGAGGACGCTACCTATGGCGCTCCCTACTGCGCCAGCTCGCTGCATTTTATCCGCCCGGCGCTCCGCTCGTTGTTGTGAGCGTCGCTCCTCCGCCCTCCGCTGTTGCTGGAGGGCGACGGTTTCCAACTGCCCAGCAGCAGCAGCGTCCTTCACGAGCCAACTTCACAGAAGCCGATCTTGACACCGCTGGTACCCGTCATCGGCAAGTCCACTAAGCTCCACATCTTCTTGTACCACATCACTCCATCTCTTCTCCAGCCCATGTCGTGCCCGTTCAGCCCGCTCTATGCGGCCAAACAGAAAGCTGTTAAGGCATGCGGTGGCTGGGCATGCGGGCTACACGACCCAGCCAACGCAGCCTCGCTTGCCGGAGGAGCTCACCGATGGGAATGTGTCCAGACCTTTCATGGATTTGTGAGCTCCTCACACAATTCAGCCTGGTTAAACCCAGTATGGATCGTAGGCATGCCAGCCTGAATGTTTCTTACCGGCGCAGATGTTCCATTCGAGGGGTCCACGTTTCACAAGCATAGAGAAGGGAGGGCATGACTGTGGCAGAAAAGACCTGAAGCTTCGTATGGAGCGACGGACCAGGCAGCTTCCACACAGCAGCATTACACAGCCGATGAAATATAATGCCGCCTGACTGATTCGGAGTGAGACCTCTGCTGTCAAACCGGAGCTGGTCATGGGCACACTGCCCAGCTATGGGAAACTCTCCACTCCACAACTGTCCCATCACCAATGGGGAGCTGAGGGGGGGGGAGTGTTTTTGGGCACACTCCCTGCTCGATATTTTGAATACCTGTGTGTATGTGTTCGAGCATGGCTCAGCCATGATATTTTAACACTAACTTTTAAATCTTCTTGGTTCTTTCGGTAAAGTCACGTAGAAGGGAAATATTAAAACAATAAAAATAAAACATAATAAAATTATTCTCACGACGTTTCGGCCACAACGCAAGCAGCCGTCCTCAGGTGAAGAACAGGTCTGAATGTGCCCATTCAGACGCTGTCTTTCCGACAGACCTGTTCTTCACCTGAGGACGGCTGCTTGCGTTGTGGCCGAAACGTCGTGAGAATTGTATTTTATTATGTTTTATTATTATTATTTTATTATTTCCCTTCTACGTGACTTTACCGAAAGAACCAAGTCGATGAATCCCTGCAGTCACGAAAGCTTTAAATCGAAACTTTTAAATCGTTTAAGTCAACGGTCCCCAATCTTTACTGCACCAGGAACCGGTTTCGTGGAAGACAAGTGTTTCACGGACCGAGGGTGGGGGTCATCATTGGGTCTTTCCCCCTTTTTAAAGAAGCTCTCCAGCGACGTGTTTTTAAATCCTTTATATTAAGTTCACTTGCTTGCTTGCTTGCGCGCTTACGACCGTGCAAATCTTTCGGTCGTTTTTTAACCCACTTCCCGTGATCCAATCGAGCTGACATTTTGCACACAGACTCGTTGTGCGTGACAATTTATTTTCGGGAAAAAATTCCAAAATTTTCCACTTTTTAGGAATTTTTTTTTTCATGTTTAATTTAAAATACCAATGTGATAAAAATGAAACTCTTACTATGGGAACCTCATTTGCCAGTAAAAATATGATAATTGGTTTTTTACCCTTCTATCTGGCAAAAAAAAAAAAAGTGTCAGTTTTGTTGCCAGATAGAAGGGTAAAAAACCAATTATCATGAAACTCTTACTCAAGAAAAACAGAAATGAATAATAAAATAAAACCGATGCCACGCATATAAAGGATTTATAGTGAAAAACTTTGTTTTTACGGGTTAATTTTTTATTAATTGTGGCTCGGGTATTAGCAGCTTGTGGGCTGACCAACACCGTGACTCAGACCAGTGCGCAGTGCGGGAAAAAGGCGCGGACGGAAGTGGTCAATAAAATAATGGGCGGGTCACGCGCGAACTAATATAAGTGTCGCATTCTGACTTCTCATAAGGAGCGCGCAACCGAGATCCCTCGTACGCGCAGTTGACACAGTCGGGTTCGCGCTCCTGTGACAATAGAATGCCGCCGCTGATCTGACAGGAGGCGGAGCTCAGATGACAATGCGAGCGATGGGGAGCGGCTGTCAATACAGATGATGAAGCTTCATCTGTCAATACAGATGATGATGCTTCGTCTGTCAATACACATGATGAAGCTTCATCTGTCAATACAGATGATGACGCTTCATCTGTCAATACAGATGATGAAGCTTCGTCTGTCAATACAGATGATGAAGCTTCATCTGTCAACACAGATGATGAAGCTTCATCCTAACAGGACCCCTGGTTTAAGTGATTCCCGTCACGTGGTTTCCGGATGGAAACTGACGATTTGTGGACCGCACATAATTTCTGGATCTAAAGATACGATTCGTGGATGAAAAAAAAACTCCACATTCGGCCGCCCCTTGACGCTGATCAGCTCCCTTCCGCATGAACAGAAATTCATCGTTCATTCTGTCGCAGATTTATTAATCCTGTTACGCCGAGGACAGAACAACGGCGATGAAGACGACGTTTCTCGTCGCACCTAGAAACAGGGCCGCCCGCCCGCCTGCCCTGAGCGGTGGATTTCTCCGGAGCTCCAACACCGGCAGCAGCCAGGCACTCACCTGGTTCAGTCTCTCACCTGGTTCAGACTCTCACCTGGTTCAGGCTCTTACCTGGTTCAGTCTCTCACCTGGTTCAGACTCTCACCTGGTTCAGGCTCTTACCTGGTTCAGTCTCTCACCTGGTTCAGTCTCTCACCTGTTCAGACTCTCACCTGTCCAGACTCTCACCTGTCCAGTCTCTCACCTGGTCAGACTCTCACCTGTCCAGTCTTTCACCTGTCCAGTCTCTCACCTGTCCAGTCTCTCACCTGTCCAGACTCTCATCTGGTTCAGTTTCTCACCTGGTTCAGACTCTCACCTGTCCAGTCTCTCATCTGGTTCAGACTCTCACCTGTCCAGACTCTCACCTGGTTCAGACTCTCACCTGTCCAGTCTTTCACCTGTCCAGTCTCTCACCTGGTTCAGACTCTCACCTGTCCAGTCTTTCACCTGTCCAGTCTCTCACCTGGTCAGACTCTCACCTGTCCAGTCTTTCACCTGTCCAGTCTCTCACCTGTCCAGACTCTCATCTGGTTCAGACTCTCACCTGTCCAGTCTTTCACCTGTCCAGTCTCTCACCTGTCCAGACTCTCATCTGGTTCAGACTCTCACCTGTCCAGACTCTCATCTGTCCAGTCTCTCACCTGGTTCAGACTATCACCTGTCCAGTCTCTCACCTGTCCAGTCTCTCACCTGGTTCAGACTCTCACCTGTCCAGACTCTCATCTGTCCAGTCTCTCACCTGGTTCAGACTCTCACCTGTCCAGACTCTCATCTGTCCAGTCTCTCACCTGGTTCAGACTCTCACCTGTCCAGACCCTCACCTGTCCAGACTCTCATCTGGTTCAGTTTCTCACCTGTCCAGTCTCTCACCTGTCCAGTCTCTCACCTGTCCAGCATCTCACCTGTCCAGACTCTCACCTGTCCAGTCTCTCACCTGTCCAGTCTCTCACCTGTCCAGACTCTCACCTGTCCAGTCTCTCACCTGTCCAGTCTCTCACCTGTCCAGACTCTCATCTGTCCAGTCTCTCACCTGTCCAGTCTCTCACCTGTCCAGTCTCTCACCTGTCCAGTCTCTCACCTGGTTCAGACTCTCACCTGTCTAGGCTCTCACCTGTCCAGTCTCTCACCTGTCCAGTCTCTCACCTGTCAAGACTATCACCTGTCCAGACTCTCACCTGGTTCAGGCCCTCACCTATCCAGGCACTCACATATCTAATATCTCACTTGGCCCAGGCTCTCACCTGGTTCAGGCTCTCACATATCCAGGCTTTCACCTGCTTTCTCACCTGTTCTGGATCTCACCTGCTCAGTTTGAGCCTGAATTCGTGGAAATGTAATTGGTGTTGATTTTTGTTGTGGACTGGCGCCCTGCCAAGCACGCAATGTACGGGACTCGAAATGCCACATACAAAGACAAAGATAAAGACAAAGATCCCCGTGTAGTCTTAGCATACTCTTCTTGGTTCTTTCGGTAAAGTCACGTAGAAGGGAAGTAATACAATAATAAAAATAAAACATAATCAAATAATTCTCACGAGGTTTCGGCCACATATCATGTTTTATTTTTATTATTTTATTACTTCCCTTCTACGTGACTTTACCGAAAAAACCAAGAAGATGAATCCCTGCAGTCACGAAAGCTTTAAATCGAAATCTTAACAGACTGTTGGGGCAAGTGCTGTTAGCGAACACCTATGAAGGCCAGCATGGCACACGAAGGGGTGGGTGGCCAACACCACGCCCGGCCGCCTTTGTCTCCCCAGTGGCGATGTGTACGCACCGCACCAGGTACTCGTTTGAGGCTGAGTCGACCGTAAGCGGGAATCGAACTATTATCATATATATTGGGGGGATGTGTGCCCGCCAATATATATTATAATTACAGCCTTGGCTGACCGGGTCAACCGGCGTAAGGAGCGTTTCGACATCGCCATCTCATTACCCAGGGTGGCCGCATGCCACCCAGCCACGCGCTTCAGATGCTAATCTCGGTTACAATGGTTGACTGCGTGGGTTGGTTGTCGGCACCCGGGCGCGGTGTGTAGCAAACATCGCCACTGGGGAGACAAAGTCGGTGGGGCGTGGTGTTGGCCACTCACCCCCTCGTGTGCCGTGCCGGCCTTCATAGTTGCCACGCTAACAGCACTTGTCCCCAACAGTCTGTTGAGGCTGTACGGGGGATCTTTGTCTTTGTGTGCGGTAATGCAGCGGTTCGCGGACTTGCCCAGGGAGTTCTGCGACACGAGTTCTCATTTCCTGGTCACGACCGCGAACAGTGGCAAATATTTGTGTGAGTTACGCATCAGCACTGGGGGGAAGACAAAGACGGCCGGGGCGTGGTGCTGGCCACCGACCCGCCCATTCGTGCACCGTGCCGGCCTTCAGAGGTGCTGCCGCTACTCGCTACGAACAGCACTTGCCCCAGCAGCCTGTTAAGGCTACACGGGGGAGACCTTTGTCTTTGTGGTGGCGCGGCAGCGTTGTGGTTAGCCACTGCGGGGGTGGTGGGGGGGGCAATGGGGGGGGGGCAGAGGAGATGTTGTTGTTGTTGTTGTTCTTGTTGTTGTTGTTCTTGATGTTGTTCTTCTAAAAGCAGCAATGCCTAGGGGCACTTTTCAAAGCGTACCCAATTAGCTGTTGTGCGTACCGTAGGTTTCGGATGGACGGCTAAGGCGACATGGGGAATCTTTGTCTTTGTGAGTGCTCCTAGGTCGACTCAGCCTCAAATTACTACTTGGTGCGGTGTGCAGTCTATATCGACATTAGGGAGACAATAGCGGCCGGGCGTAGTGCTGTACCGTGCCGGTCTTTATAGGTGCTGCTGCTACTAACAGCACTTGCCCCAAGAGTATGCTAAGGCAATACGGGGGATCTTGGTCTTTGTGTGTATATGTACGTGCGTGCGTGTGTGTGTGTGGCAGAGGTCGCAAACGGGTTTTGATTCCTTACCCGTACCCGTACCCGGCCGCACCAGGGTCGCAAACGGGTACCCGTACCCGGCCGTACCCGTACCCCTACCCGTACCCGGCCGGGTACGGGTAGGGTACGGGTATCGGGTACCTGATTGCGACCTCTGGGATGAAGCCATGTTGCAGGCGCAGGTGGGTTGATTCTAGGAACTTGAATTGTGAGAAGAGACAAGACGTTGGGAAATGAGTGACAGTTACTCACCAGTGACTCACGGTCTACCCGTACCCGGCCGCACCAGGGTACCCTACCTGATACCCGGCTACCCGTACCCGGCCGGGTACGGGTAGCCGGGTATCAGATAGGGTACGGGTATCGGGTACCCGGTTGCTGGACTACATAGTGACGGAACAGCAGATGCTGGGCCCATGTCCTTGACACCAGGACCGACTGTGGAGCTGATCTGCCCACTGACCATTGCCTTGTCATCTGTAAGATGCGCCTGACATTCTTCCACTCCGGTGGTGGGTGTACACCCAGGACCCCATTCAAACCCGCAGTGGCCTGGTCTCAGCAAGCTGATGAAAGTTGCAAGCGATAATTTTATCATCGCTTGCAACTGGGGTTGTCATCGTCCCCCACTCATCCTGATGCCGAGGGGAAATGGGCGAGGTTTAGGACTGTGGTTCATGCAATTGCAATGGCTGTTTTGGGTACACGGTCCAGACCTCCCCAGACACCCTGGCTGACTGAGGAAGTGTTCAGGCTGGCTCGGAAAAAAGCGACAGGCCCACTCTCATCGTCTACAGCATCCCATGACAGAGAATGAGGCTTCCCGCAGCCTTTGCTCGGAGGTTTGGAGAGCCGTGAGGCACTGCAAGGATGGGTGGTGGTCGTGGGTTGCTGAGGAGATGGAGTCTGCCTCAGTGACCCGCGATCACAAATCATTCTTTAACTCCATCAAAAAAGTAACTTGCAGCGCAACACCTATTACCATCATTAGAGGAAAGAAATGTGATCCAATCTCCGACCCCAGCAGATGTGCTGAGCATTTTTGTGAGGTCTTGGGGGAGGGGAAATCCCCCAGCCTGTTAAACAGCTTGGGGCAAAGTGCAGAAGACCCTGCTGAGGCTGCGGTGCTGCAAATATTGAAAGAAGTCACCACCTGTGAGTGGCTGGCTGAGGTGCCATCTGTTGAGGAAGTACTGAAGGCGATCCGGAGTCTGAGACCAGGAAAGGCACCGGACAGAGATGATCTCCCAAGCGAAATGCTGAGGGAGGGTGGCGTTTGCGCACAGACTGCCTACATGACATCATAACAACAGTCTGGACCGCTGGATGGATTCTGCAGGATTCGAAGGATGCCCTGGTGGTCTCTCCTTCTTTAAGAAGGGGGACCGCACAGACTGTAACAACTACAGGGGCATCTCACTCCTCGGTGTGCCAGGAACGGTCCTGGCAAGGATTATTCAACATCGCCTTGCCAGGCACGCTGAGGAGAGGCTTGCGGAGCCCCAATGTGGTGTAATAGTTTCTGTCTGTCTGCTCCAGCAGAGGTGTAGGGAATTCCTACAAGACTTATATATCTGCTTTATTGACCTGGTCAAGGCCTATGATATCATCAGTAGGCCTGGGCTCTGGGTTGTTCTTGGTACTTTCGGAGTCCCTGACTCTCTGCTCACGATCATTAAGGACCTTCATGATGGTGAGCGGGCCCGGGTAAAACTATGTGGCCAGGAGTCGGAGCCATTCCCTGTTCACTTTGGGGTGCGACAAGGATGTCCTTTAGCTCCCACATTATTAAACATCTATTTCGACCACGTAGTTCGTGAAGCCTTCGATGGCTGTACTGAAGGAATTTCCATCTGGTACAGATACAATGGAAGGCTGATCGATGCCTGGGTGCGGTCAAGGAATGGCTCCCTATTGGTCAACCCTATGCCGATCATCTGGTGATTGCTGCTCACTCAAAGGAGGAGTTGGAGGCGCTGCTGCTGCTGAACCTGGAGCGTGTCACTGAGAGGTGGGGCCTTACCATCAACCCCACAAAAACTAAGAAGCTAACTGGGTATGTTGTACCATCAGATACTCCACCCCCACAACTCCAAATTGGTGATGGGACAGTTGTGGAGAGAGTGGAGAGTTTTCCATACCTGTGCAGTGTGC
Organism: Lampetra fluviatilis; assembly: GCF_964198595.1. Classification (NCBI taxonomy): domain Eukaryota; kingdom Metazoa; phylum Chordata; class Hyperoartia; order Petromyzontiformes; family Petromyzontidae; genus Lampetra; species Lampetra fluviatilis. The sequence continues at coordinate 3,815,521 of NC_136323.1, read as the reverse complement.
TCATGTCTGGCTCCGGTTTGACAGCATAGGTCTCACTCCGAATCAGTTGAGCGGCATTATCATTTCATCGGTTATGTAACGCTGTGTGGAAGCTACCTGGTCTGTCGCTCCACACGAAGCTTCGGGTCTTCTCGGCCCCGGTCATGCCCTCCTTTCTCTACGTTTGCGAAACGTGAACCCACCTAATGGTACATCGTCGTCGATTAGACACATTTAGGCTGACCTGCCTACAATTAATCCTGGATTTAACCAGGCTGGATTGTGTGAGGAGCTCATGAATCATTGGACGAGCTGACAAATCGGTGAGCTACTCCGGCGGGCAAGGCTGCGTTGGCTGAGTCATGTCGCCCGCATGCCCAGCCACCGCATGCCTCAATAGCTTTTGTTCGTCATACAGGTTTTTTTGGTTTGATTGCGTAAATATTTCAATGTGTCGTTAAACCCGACACTTCCCGACACAGGCAACAGGTAAGGTTTGTCACGTAAACAGAGCATGCCAATTCGTCACCATGTGTTGGAGAGCAAAGCCACAACATTTACAATCTGAGTACGACGTTTCGCCAATAATTACAACCAGCTTCATCAGGCGACAGCTCTACAACACACGGGTGTGCTGTACTAGTAACGAATTGGCACGTTCTGTTTGCGTGACAACCCTTACTAGTTGGCTGTGTCGAGTGGTGGCGGTTTTAACGACGCATTTATATATTTACGCGACCTAACCCCCCAAAAAACCTCTATTATGGATGATATTGGTCGCGAAAGCCTACGTGTTAAGCTTTTGTTCGGCCAGATAGAGGGGGCTAAGCGGGCCCGGCACGGGCTAGAGAAGAGATGGAGCGATGTGGTACAGGAGGATGTGGAGCTGAGTGGACTTGCCGATGACTGGTACCAGCGGTGTCAAGATCGGCCTCTGTGGAGGAAGCTCGTGAAGGACGCTACTGGGCAGTTGGAGGCAGTCGCCCTCCAGCAACAGCGGAGGGCGGAGGAGCGGCGCTCACAACAACGAGCGGAGCGCCGGGCGGATAAAATGCAGCGAGCTGGCGCAGTAGGGAGCGCCATAGGTAGCGTCCTCTGTCAGTCATCTCGGTCAGTCGCCGCGTGGCACCTGAGTCGGTCCCGTGTCCTCCTGCCAACAGCGAGCCTGGGACACTTCATGTGACGGTCTCGAGGTGCACCCAGCCTGGCACCTCCAACACCGCGCGTTTGGCTACGTACGGTGCCAAAGAGTGTTCGACATTCCGTACATACACACACGTACATACACACACGTACATACACACACGTACATACATTCACGTACATACACACACGTACACACATTCACGTACATACACACACGTACATACATTAACGTACATACACACACGTACATACACACACGTACATACACACACGTACATACATTAACGTACATACACACACGTACACACACGTACATACACACACGTACATACACACACGTACATACACGTACATACACACACGTACATACACACACGTACATACACTCACGTACATACACACACGTACATACACACACGTACATACATTCACGTACATACACACACGTACACACGCGTACATACACACACGTACATACACACACGTACATACACACACGTACATACATACACGTAATACACACACGTACATACATACACGTACATACATACACGTACACGTGTGTGTGTGTGTGCGCATGGTGTGTGTGTGTAAATGCGCACGGTGAGTGTAAGTGCGCACGTGAGTGTGTGTGTGGGGAGCGGTGGTGTAGCGGTTAGCGCGCTGCGCTATGAACCCGGCGACCCGGGTTCGATTCCCGCTCACGGCTAACACCGGTCCTGGGCCTCCCCTAGGTCGACTCAGCCTCAAATGAGTACCTGGTGCGGTGTGTAAACATCGCCAACATGGGGAGACAAAGGCGACCGCGGGTGGTGTTGGCCACCCACCCCCTCGTGTGCCGTGCCGGTAGCCTTAATAGGTGCTGCTACTCGCTAACAGCACTTGCCCCAACAGTCTGTTCAGGCTACACGGGGAATCTTTGTGTGTGTGTGAGGAGGAGGAGGAGGCTTGTGAAGGACGCTCCAAACCAGTTGGAGGCAGTCGCCCTCCGGCAATAGCAGAGGGCGGATGAGCGACGCTCACAACAACGAGCAGAGCGCCCGGGAGACTTAAACGCGGCGAGGTTTGCACAGTTGGACACACACACACAGGGGATTGGTCAATCTTTGCCAGTCATCTCGCCCGAGTGTCAACCCATGTGGAACCTGCTGGGTCTGACCAGTGCCGGATTATCCTCGTAGCACAATGATCATAGGGGCCGTCCATAAATGACGTCACGCACCTGGGGGGGGGGGGGGGGGTCAGACATTTGTGACGATGTGTGACGAAGCGGGGGTTGAGAAGGTGACGTCACATCAAAATGCGCAACTTTAAATAACTGCTAGCAGAAGTACCCGGCGTTGCCCGGGTGAAAAATATATTTCTTAATAACCTTACATATATACACAGATGGCCTGCTACCCCTGCTACCCCTGCCCCCCCCCCCAGCCACGATACGGCCTATAGTGGTAGCATCTACAAATGTATAGTAGTAATCACTGCACGCATCGGGGTGGGGGGGGACATCACGCAGTGAAGAATTTACATGAGCGTTTAGTGTATTTTTAAAGCATTTTTAACGCAAAATAAAATGTTCCCCTCAATACCAACTATTAGTCTTTTATCAACGTGACACTTTTTTACTGATTGGCCGTGTCGGGTGGTGGAGGGTTAGAACACATTAATATAAAAAGGCGATCTAAACCCAATAACGTTGTTTATGAATAATGGTCGCGAAAGCCTACGTGTTACAAATTGACTAACTTTACTTAATAACCAGGCTACAGTCTACATTATAGACTGGCAGTACACCCACCCAGCTTAATAACCAGGCTACAGTCTACATTATAGACTGGCAGTACGCTCACCCAATTTAATAAGCAGGCAACAGTCTACATTATAGACTGGCAGTACGCTCACCCAGCTTAATGACTATTTGTACAGTCAACATTTAAAGAATCGATTCTTGGCGCGTCGGGTTTAAAAGTAATTACACAGTTGTTTTTTCATTGGTATGTAATGTTTGAAAGTTTTCAGAAGATTTTAAATGTATTTTCCCCCCGGGCAACGCTGGTATATATCGAGTTTATACCACAAAGTCGTCGCTTGACAGGGGTGGGGTGTCGAGGCCTAGTACCGTGCAGAGCCTCCGGCCTCGCCTAGATTGCCCACCCGGCTGAGGCTGGGTACCGGGGCCGTTACCCCCCCCCCCGCGCTACAATAATACTGTGTAATCGCTATAATTTTATTATCTACCGACCCTATAATAGTAATTGCACACATTGTGGTGGGGGGGGAGTGAAGAGGACGTGAAACTTTGATGAATTTACCTCAGAGTCGCGTGGTGGGTGTCGAGGCCTAGTACCGTGCAGAGCCTCCGGCCTCGCCTAAATTGCCCACCCGGCTGAGGCTGGGTACGGGTGCCGTTCCCCCCCCCCCCCCCCGCGCTACAATAATACTGTGTAATCGCTATAATTTTATTATCTACCGACCCTATAATAGTAATTGCACACATTCGGGTGGGAGGGGAGTGAAGAGGACGTGAAACTTTGATGAATTTACCTCAGAGTCGCGTGTTAATGCGTGCGCATATTTTTAACGGGAATTAAAAATGGCGTCCACCCCGCAGCGAATGCGTCGCTACCCGTTGCCAGGGGCAACCGCCGTCCAATGAAACTGCGTATGGTCCGGCGACACACAGACAAACACACAGACAGACAGACAGATTTGCGATTTAATATATATATAGATAGACAACACGTTCTACTTAATTAACTAGACTTTTTAATAAATGTTTTCTCCTATAACATCAGAGTGCAGCGCCACATTAAATACGCACTACAATGACAATAGTTTAAAGCGACTTGAAGCATGTTTTAGGGGGGGGGGGGGTCAGACATTTGTGACGATGTGTGACGAAGCGGGGGTTGAGAAGGTGACGTCACATCAAAATGCGCAACTTTAAATAACTACTAGCAGATGCACCCGGCGTTGCCCGGGTGAAAAATATATTTCTTAATAACCTTACATATATACACAGATGGGCTGCTACCCCTGCCCCCCCCCCCCCAGCCACGATCTCCTCGGCCGCTGTGCAGTAATATCTACGGCCTATAGTGGTAGCATCTAGCAAATGTGAAGTATTGGAAAATGACGGCAGGAAACTCCTTGACGGGAACACACTTCTTTTATTAAATCTTGACTTGTAACGATACAACGCGTGGCCTCTCTTCTTCACAATGCGGTCACCATACAACGGTACAACTCGTGACCTCTTCTCTCCGCCCTACGCTTCTCTTGACTCTCTTAGATTCTGTGCTGCTGGCTCTCTGTGCCTCGTGTAGACTCCGCGCCTCGGCTACACTCTTCTCTCGTCTCGTGTAGACTCTGCGCCTCTGCTACACTCTCCACTCGCCTCGTGTAGACTTTGCATCTCTCTCTGGCTACACCGTATGCATACTCGGCTCGTGTAGACCTTTCTCTCTCTGGCTACACCGTATGCATACTCGGCTCGTGTAGACCTTTCTCTCTCTCTGGCTACACACTATACCTTACTCAGCTCGTGTAGACCGTTCTCTCTCTCTGGCTACACACTATACATTACTCAGCTCGTGTAGACCGTTCTCTCTCTCTGGCTACACACTATACATTACTCAGCTCGTGTAGACCGTTCTCTCTCTCTGGCTACACACTATACATTACTCAGCTCGTGTAGACCGTTCTCTCTCTCTGGCTACACACTTATACCTTACTCTCCTCTACTCTCCATTACTCTCCTCTCCGGGCTCTATTACTCTCCTCTCCGGGCTCTATCTCTGCACCTTCGTCTTCATTCTTAGATGGTTCCACTTCTGCCCCCCTACTCCTCTGTGCATCACCTTATATATCTCTTCTTCCCGGGAGACGGAGCGGATGCGGACCTCAACGTCGGCACCGCTCCTCAGTTACCCAATCACCACGCGCTATCTCTACGATCCGTTTCCGCCCAGCGCGTGTTTCCACTCCCCGACCAATCACACCGCGCTGCCACCCGATCACTCCCTCTCAGCGCGTCACCGGCACACAGCCAATCAGCAGCACTACCCCCACCCGCGCACTGACGCCTGCTCCTCCCCGTCAGCGCGCGTCACCACACACACACCCGTACATACGCGCTGGCACACGACGTATACACCCAGCGCGTATCACCACTACAAATGTATAGTAGTAATCACTGCACGCATCGGGGTGGGGGGGGACATCACGCAGTGAAGAATTTACATGAGCGTTTAGTGTATTTTTAAAGCATTTTTAACGCAAAATAAAATGTTCCCCTCAATACCAACTATTAGTCTTTTATCAACGTGACACTTTTTTACTGATTGGCCGTGTCGGGTGGTGGAGGGTTAGAACACATTAATAAATAAGGCGATCTAAACCCAATAACGTTGTTTATGAATAATGGTCGCGAAAGCCTACGTGTTACAAATTGACTAACTTTACTTAATAACCAGGCTACAGTCTACATTATAGACTGCCAGTACACCCACCCAGCTTAATAACCAGGCTACAGTCTACATTATAGACTGGCAGTACGCTCACCCAATTTAATAAGCAGGCAACAGTCTACATTATAGACTGGCAGTACGCTCACCCAGCTTAATGACTATTTGTACAGTCAACATTTAAAGAATCGATTCTTGGCGCGTCGGGTTTAAAAGTAATTACACAGTTGTTTTTTCATTGGTATGTAATGTTTGAAAGTTTTCAGAAGATTTTAAATGTATTTTCCCCCCGGGCAACGCTGGTATATATCGAGTTTATACCACAAAGTCGTCGCTTGACAGGGGTGGGGTGTCGAGGCCTAGTACCGTGCAGAGCCTCCGGCCTCGCCTAGATTGCCCACCCGGCTGAGGCTGGGTACCGGGGCCGTTACCCCCCCCCCCCCCCCGCGCTACAATAATACTGTGTAATCGCTATAATTTTATTATCTACCGACCCTATAATAGTAATTGCACACATTGTGGTGGGGGGGGAGTGAAGAGGACGTGAAACTTTGATGAATTTACCTCAGAGTCGCGTGGTGGGTGTCGAGGCCTAGTACCGTGCAGAGCCTCCGGCCTCGCCTAAATTGCCCACCCGGCTGAGGCTGGGTACGGGTGCCGTTCCCCCCCCCCCGCGCTACAATAATACTGTGTAATCGCTATAATTTTATTATCTACCGACCCTATAATAGTAATTGCACACATTCGGGTGGGAGGGGAGTGAAGAGGACGTGAAACTTTGATGAATTTACCTCAGAGTCGCGTGTTAATGCGTGCGCATATTTTTAACGGGAATTAAAAATGGCGTCCAACCCGCAGCGAATGCGTCGCTACCCGTTGCCAGGGGCAACCGCCGTCCAATGAAACTGCGTATGGTCCGGCGACACACAGACAAACACACAGACAGACAGACAGATTTGCGATTTAATATATATAGATAGACAACACGTTCTACTTAATTAACTAGACTTTTTAATAAATGTTTTCTCCTATAACATCAGAGTGCAGCGCCACATTAAATACGCACTACAATGACAATAGTTTAAAGCGACTTGAAGCATGTTTTAGTTTCAAAATGGAAATATGGTTTTGGGGGGAATGGGGGCAGAGCTTTGTGACGTGATATTTGAGGGGGGGGGGTCTGACTTTTTGTGACGCCGTGTGACGAGGGGGGGGGGCAAAAATCAAAAAAATCGCGTGACGTCATTCATGGACGGCCCCATAATGCTACGGGCCCCGCGCTAAATGCTTTCAAGATATCAATTCCGGTTCAGTGATTCTGCACTCGCTCTATTACTATAGTACTATACCGCCTTCGACTTTTACGAACGACTGGGTGTTTAAGGTTAGCGATATGTCGTAGTATCTGGCTGTATAGCGAATGAAAAAATACAATTACTTTACAGTGCAAGTAAAAAATATTGTGTTTTAATATTTACGTGTTTTTAAATCCTTTATATTAAGTTCACTTGCTTGCTTGCTTGCGCGATTACGACCGTGAAAATATTTCGGTCGTTTTTTAACCCACTTCCCGTGATCCAATCGAGCTGACATTTTGCACACAGACTCGTTGTGCGTGACAATTTATTTTCGTGAAAAAAAATTTCCCAAAATGTTCCACTTTTTAGGGGAAAAATTTTTCATATTTAATTTAAAATACCAATGTGATAAAAATGAAACTCTTACTCAAGAAAAACAGAAATGAATAATAAAATAAAACCGATGCCACGCATATAAAGGATTTATAGTGAAAAACTTTGTTTTTACGGGTTAATTTTTTTTTTGTTTAAGCCTCTTTATAACATCGCTACAAGCCCCGCACTAGCTTCATCCGGCACTGGCTCTGTCAGCGAACCGTCGACACTTCACGCGGCCTCAAAGTGCACCCAGCCTGGCACAGGCGCCGTGGTGATGTCACCGCCACTTAGTGGCGAACGGCGGTTGTTGCTGTTGTTGTTGCTGCTGTTGTTGTTGCTGTTGTTGCTGTTGTTGCTGCTGTTGTTGCTGCTGTTGTTGCTGCTGTTGCTGTTGTTGTTGCTGTTGTTGTTGCTGTTGTTGTTGCTGTTGTTGCTGCTGTTGTTGCTGCTGTTGTTGTTGTTGTTGCTGCTGTTGTTGTTGCTGTTGTCGCTGCTGCTGCTGTTGTTGTTGTTGCTGTTGTCGCTGCTGCTGCTGTTGTTGTTGTTGTTGCTGGTGTTGGTGGTCGCGAGCGAGACTCGAACTCGGGTCGCCGAGTTCGCAGCGCCGCGAACCACTGCGCCACCCCTCCCCGCATTGGCCACACAGCCAAAGGTCCCCCGTATAGCCTGAACAGGCTGTTGGGGCAAGTGCCACATTTGGCGATGCGCACGCTAAAGCCCTTTCATTCCGCGACCGTTCATTGTGGACAAGTCTGGAACCGGTTTCAACAGACAATGTATTGTTTTCAATAGCACCTCCGATTAGCACTGTTGGATAACGTACGGTGCGATAGAAGTTCCAACACAATATCCACGGCCAGTCGTCACGTACAGTGTCTTATCGCTTGAACACAATGCTTGTAAACAGCTCACATTATCCTGTCCCTGACGCCTGCTGGAGGAAATGCCCCCACCCCCCCCTCCCCCCATCGCTGTTGAATGAACGTGCGTTTAAAATCAGTTAGAGCATTTTTGCTGCTAGGGGCCGTCCATAAATGACGTCACGCGATTTTTGACAGCCCCCCCTCCTCCTCCTCTTCGTAACACGACGTCACAAAAAGTCAGACCCCCCCCCTCAAATATGACGTCATAAAGCTTTGCCCCCCACCCCACCCCCAAAACCATGTTTCCATTTTGAAAATAAAACATGCTTCAAATCGCTTTAAACTATTGTCATTGTAGTGCGTATTTAATGTGCCGCTGCACTCTGATGTTGTAGGAGAAAACATTTATTACAAAGTCTATTTAATTAAGTAGAACGTGTTGTCTATATTTATTTAAAGTTGCGCATTTTGATGTGACGTCACATTTCTCACCCCCCGCCCTCCCCCCTCGTCACACATCGTCACAAATGTTTGACTCCCCCCCCCCACCCTTAGGTGCGTGACGTCATTTATGGACGGCCCCCTAGAACATTTCCACACGGTGAAAAGCCACTTTCGCTGTGTTGTCATTTGTGGCCAGATCGCTTCTAATAACTCTGTGGAACCTTACCTGGTTAGGGGCCGTCCATAAATGACGTCACGCACCTAGGGGGGGGGGTCAGACATTTGTGACGATGTGTGACGAGGGCGGGGGGTGAAAAATGTGACGTCACATCAAAATGCGCAACTTTAAATATATATAGACAACACGTTCTACTTAATTAAATATACTTTTTAATACATGTTTTCTCCTACAACATCAGAGTGCAGCGCCACATTAAATACGCACTACAATGACAATATTTTTAAGCGATTTGAAGCACGTTTTATTTTCAAAATGGAAACATGGTTTTGGGGGGGTGGGGGCAGAGCTTTGTGACGTCATATTTGAAGGGGGTGCCTGACTTTTTGTGACGCCGTGTGACGAGGGGGGGGGGGGTCAAAAATCGTCCAAAATCGCGGGACGTCATTTATGGCCGGCCCCTAAGAAAAAAAATAGTTTAGTTTTATTTGCATATTTTTTTTAAAAATCGTGTTTACCATTCCTATGTTTTGCACTTCTATCGTGTTTTTTTTTCTTGGTATTGTTTGCTGTTGTCACGTCCTGACCACGTGCCCCCTAACTGAACATGTGTGAAATTAAAGAGCTTTACACCTCATCGGATTCCTTCCCGCAATATAAACGCCGATTCCGATACGGGCCCCAGTTCAACGCAGCACACCGCACAGTAGTAAGACGACGTGGGATCATCGTATGATTATCATGTAGCCGGTGTGAGCTGATCCGTAACGAATCGTACGCGTATTATAAGTGCCCACTATGCTGGTGAGTTGGACTGCTGTTTTAGATGACAGATTGTTGGCACACGGTTTCCACGTGTTCAACGCAGAGAAGCAGGCACGCGACGCAGCATTGAGATGTGTGGATAACGTGTAGACCAGTCAGCTACATCCAACGATGCTCCGATAATACGTGTGCGTGTGTAACTCAAATCGACATCAATTTGAATGCGCGTCGATCGACGAGGAATTTCCCGAATTTCTCGTCTGTCGAGTTATTGGTGGGAATGAACAACAACACGCGCAGTTGATTACGGTTGCGTCAAGTTTACTCGCCCAGGGGAACTCAATTTGCGGTTAAATTTCGATTTAAAGCTGTGCCTGTTTCCCTGGCACTGGAAACGGGAGATACAAAGACGGGTCGGAATGTGGATGAACCAGACGGAAGGGAACCCCGCCTTGGGGTGCACGTGTGCCCCTGGTGAGTCCGCGGAGAGATTTGTCGCGGCGGATGTTCAAGCGTTTCGCGATGATTCACCTTATCGCCATCATCATCATCAGCGGCGTGGTCATAAGCAGCATCATCGTCATTATACGTACCGATATTATTACATATCATGACATAATCTCCGTATTTTTATTTAAAGCTTTCGTGACTGCAGGGATTCATCTTCTTGGTTCTTTGGGTAAAATCACGTAGAAGGGAAGTAATAAAATAATAAAAATAAAACATAATAAAACAATTCTCACGACGTTTCGGCTACAACGCAAGCAGCCGTCCTCAGGTGAAAACCAGGTCTGTCGAGGCGACAGCGTCTGAATGAAACAGCACACGTGTTTGAAGCATATATTTTAGCTGGGTTGGAAGGGGGGAAGGGCGCCTTGACAAAAGAATTTGCATATCAAGAGGCATTTAGCATATTTATGGGAAATGCAGGTATGTGATTAGTACTACTCAAGTATTATGCAGGGTTAGCAGCATCAAAGGGATTTTCCATAAATATGCTAAATGCCTCTTGATATGCAAATTCTTTTGTCAAGGCGCTCTTTCCCCCCCCTTCCAACCCAGCTTAAATATATGCTCCAAGCACGTGTGCTGTTTCATTCAGACGCTGTCGCCTCGACAGACCTCGTTTTCGCCTGAGGACGGCTGCTTGCGTTGTGGCCGAAACGTCGTGAGAATTGTTTTATTATGTTTTATTTTTATTATTTTATTACTTCCCTTCTACGTGACGACTTTACCGAAAGAACCAAGGAGATCAATTTGCGGTGTTGTGACCTCGAAGGAGCGTTCGCCTCGATCGACGCAGCAAGTTGCCCCCTTCTGAAGAGGGCTCTTGGAATCAAATTCTTGCCGTGGTGCTGAATTTTGTAAAGCCCGCCCGCGCACAACGCACGACTGCTCGCTGTCTTCGAACTTGATTCATATTCTTAGGTTTGTTTCGGTAAAGTCACGTAGGTGAAAATTTAAAATTAATAAAAGTAAAATAAAAAATAAAAATCACGACGTTTCGGAGGCAACACAAGCTTCCGTCTTCAGGTGGAACCGTCACAGCACGATATCTGTATCAAGTGAGAAAAATTCAAAGAAAACAGTCCTTGTATATATACTGGTTGAGGGTGGGAGGAGCCAAGGTAGGCACCTGGATATTATTATTGTGAGGTTCGGTGCGGCTGAAGTACGCTGTTAGGAATGAACCTTTGTTGTGTAAACTAGGTGCGGCTGATGTAAAGGTGCGTGTGAAAGGGACTGAGCCTTTTGTAATGTAGAGATGATGCGGCTGAAATCGCTGTCAGGAAATGAGTCTTTGTTGTGTAGAATGGTTGACTGAGCCTTTGTTATGTAGAGGTAGTGCGGCTGTTACCTCCGAAACGTCGTGATTTTTATTTTCTATTTTATTTTACTTTAATTAATTTTAATTTTTCACCTACGTAACTTTACCGAAAAAACCTAAGAATATGAATCCTTGCAGTCACGAAAGCTTCAAATCTAGAATTCGAACATGATTGTTATTCTTATCCGTTCGTTGTTGTTGTCTATTTAGCCGAACTCTCCCCACCCCTCCTCCCCCCACCACCACCACCTCGAAAGGATTCACGGAGAGGAATAGAAGGCACAGGGCTGACGGGCTACAATTGTAAATCACCCAGTGATGTCAGCGAGCAGCTTACGAAGTCCCTGCACGTGGATTGACCACGTGGTGGTGGTGGTGGTCTACCGCTCTGGGTGGCAGCAGCAGCAGTGAGGGTTGGTGGACCACACGCAGATGGGCTGTGAAACTCCTACGGGAGACTTTAACCTTGAACCCTATGATGTCCTGTAACATTGAACGCTATGGGAGACTTTCATATTGGATTAGCCATATTTGCTTGTTGTTGTACAGAGCTAACCTGATAACTTTAATCTACATTGTCTTATGGTTGTTATTGTTTGACTTGCATCCCACTGGGATTTTTGCACACAGCGTTGAACTGCGGTGCTTTTTCTGGAAGACTTTGCTGTTTTTCCAGGATGTTTCTGTTGCGCGTAGTCACTTTAACACATTGTCCTGCAGAGGGAGCTGGTAGGAACGGTGGATTGCTCGGTCAATGGCCAGGGTCAACGGCGGCGTGGTGTATTCCGAAAATATGTCCGACTGTGAGGGCGGGCACAAGCCGGCGTGAGTAGGTTAAACGTTGAGTTTTTATTAGGGCACCACGGGGTGACCAGCCCCTTCCCACCCAGCCCCTCCACACCCAGCCCCCACCCAGCCCCTCCCCACCCAGCCCCTCCCTGCACGACGGACACAATAATCCCCTGTGGGCTGGTGTAACCAGGAGGTTCCTACCAGTATGAACTGAAATGTTGAACCCCGTGACAGACTGTAACATTGAACGCTATGGGAGAATTTAACATTGAACGTTACCGATATCCCGTAACATATATCCAGTTACATATATCCTGTTACATAATTGTGGTAAAGCGTGCAAACAAATATGCTTTTGGTAATGTAAACGTCGTCCTTGAAACTCCCAGTCACTCGAATTAAGGTCGAGTCGACCTACAGGAGGCCGGTTCGGACATCACTCGCCACTGATGTTGGCCGTGAGCGACACTCGGGATCGGAGTCGCCGGGTTCCTATCGCAGTGCGCAAACTGCTGCGACGCCAAAGACAAAGATCCCCCAGGTAGCCTTGACAGACTGTTGGGGCAAGTGCTGTGAGCGAGTAGCACCTCATAAGGCGACCGGCACGGCACACGAGGGGGTAATCGGCCACCAGCACCACGCCCGGCCGCCTTTGTCTCCCCAGTGGGGATGTTACACACCGCACCAGGTACTCATTTGAGGCTGAGTCGACCTAGGGGGAGGCCCAGGACCGGTTTAAATAATCGTCGCTGGGTGTTGACCGCGAGCGGGAATCGAACTCGCGACGCCAGGTTCGTAGTGTAGCGTAGCGCTAACCGCTGCACCACCGCTCCCCACGACGCACTCACGCGTGGGGCTACACTGCCCCCTGTCGTGTGTTGTGTGTGGCGAGCATTGTACGTGCTCTGCGGAAGGGCCATTGCCCGAAACGTCACCGATTAAATATCTCTTCTTGGTTCTTTCGGTAAAGTCACGTAGAAGGGAAATAATCAAAAGAATAAAAATAAAACAGAAAAAAAATTATGTAAAATAAAAAAAATAAAAATAAGAAAAAATTTATTTTATGTTTTCTTATTTTATTATTTCCCTTCTACGTGACTTTACCGAAAGAACCAAGACGATGAATCCCTGCAGTCACGAAAGCTTTAAATCAAAGATTATATATCTATTTAAATGTATTGTGGTTTAGACTGCTTGCTTCTTATCCGCACCTGTGGTCTTGTCCAAGCTTGCATTTAGTGTTTTAAAACATGAGCAGGAATTAACTTATGCAATTCGTACTTAGGGGTCATCCATAAATGACGTCACGCGATTTTGGGCGATTTTGGACGATTTGTGACCCCCCCCCTCCTTCATCACACGACGTCACAAAAAATCAGCCCCCCCTCAAATATGACGTCACAAAGCTCTGCCCCCACCCCCAAAAAAAATATAAACTATTGTCATTGTAGTGCGTATTTAATGTGGCGTTGCACTCTGATGTTGTAGGAGAAAATATTTATTAAAAAGTCTATTTAATTAAGTAGAACGTGTTAAGTTGTGCATTTTGATGTGACGTCACATTTCTCACCCCCCCCTCCCCCGTCGTCACACATCGTCACAAATGTCTGACCCCCTCCCCAGGTGCGTGACGTCATTTATGGCCGGCCCCTTATATTGAGTACTTTATTTATGCTTATATGTGAATAGTATATTGCTTCCCCTTTTCTCTGCATTGCACAACTGTCGTTTGTTACTGTAACTTTCTGACCCGAAAAAGAGCTTCATTGCTCATCGGATTTCTCCAGCCTAAATTAAGATTCTGAGATATATAAAACCATTGCCTTATCTACTGTAGAAAATATATCACGACACTCTGATCCATATTAAGGAATATAAAACCCACTCCTAACCGCACTAGGGTATGTAAACCCCATTTCTATCTGCATGATGGTATGTGACCATCTTCTCTTATGCGCACTAGGTAATATAAAACCCCCCTACTCCTATCCGCACTAGGGAATATAAACCCACCTCCCATCCGCACTATGTAATATAACCCATACGCCTATCTGCATTATGGAATCCAACCTACTGCTCCTATCGGCACTAAGTAATATAAACCCTCGCTCCTATCCGCAATAGGGAATACAAATTCTAGATTTGAAGCTTTCGTGACTGCAAGGAATCATCTTCTTAGGTTTTTTCGGTAAAGTCACGTAGAAAGTAAAATAAAATAAAAACAAAAATCACGACGTTTCGGAGGCAACACAAGTCTCCGTCATCAGGTGGGACCGTCACAGCCAGATTAGCTGTATCAAGTGAGGCAATGATTCAAGATGTAATCCCTTAAAAGCGAGTTGAGGGGGGAGGGAGAGGGAGGGGGGAGCTCATCAGACTATGGTAGCCAATGAAAGGAACGTATCGGGAGGGAGGGGGGGCGAGGCCAAAAGGGTGGGCGATGGACGTGGAAGCGCTTGTGCGCAAGCGGCCAATTACTGCACACGCCAACACAATGGGCAGAGAGGAGGAGGGGAGGTCTAATACACATGATAGACAAAAGAACGAAAATGATTATGGGTACAAACTTAGGGGGAGCTCATCAGACTATGGTTCCATTCATTGGTTACCATAGTCTGATGAGCTCCCCCTAAGTTTGTACCCATAATCATTTTCGTTCTTTTTCGATTTAAAGCTTTCGTGACTGCAGGGATTCATCTTCTTGGTTCTTTCGGTAAAGTCACGTAGAAGGGAAGTGACTTTACCGAAAGAACCAAGAAGATTTCGTTCTTTTGTCTATCATGTGTATTAGACCTCCCCTCCTCCTCTCTGCCCATTGTGTTGGCGTGTGCAGTAATTGGCCGCTTGCGCACAAGCGCTTCCACGTCCATCGCCCACCCTTTTGGCCTCGCCCCCCCTCCCTCCCGATACGTTCCTTTCATTGGCTACCATAGTCTGATGAGCTCCCCCCTCCCTCTCCCTCCCCCCTCAACTCGCTTTTAAGGGATTACATCTTGAATCATTGCCTCACTTGATACAGCTAATCTGGCTGTGACGGTCCCACCTGATGACGGAGACTTGTGTTGCCTCCGAAACGTCGTGATTTTTGTTTTTATTTTATTTTACTTTCTACGTGACTTTACCGAAAAAACCTAAGAAGGGAATATAAACTCCCTACTCCTATCCGCACTGGGGAATATAAACTCCGCACTCCTATCCGCATTAGGCAATATAAACTCGCCACTCCTATCCGTACTGGGGAATATAAACCCCGTACTCCTATCCGCATTAGGCAATATAAGCTCCACACTCTTATCCGCACTGGGGAATACAATCCCCTCTTATCCACATTGGGGAATTTCACCCCATAATCCTATGTACATTATGGAATCCAACCTTTGCTCCCATCCGCACTAGGTAATATAACCTCCTACTCCTATCCGCACTACGTAATATAAACCGTCACTCTTATCCGCATTGGAAAAAATAAACCGCCACTCCTATCCGCACTGTGGAATATAAACCCCGCACTCTTATCCGCACTAGGGAATGCAACCCGGCAGCCGCGGCCTGTAGTCGGAGTAGTAGTAGGAGGAGGAGTGAAGATGGCGCCTCTGGACCTGGACAAGTACATCGACATCGCCAAGCAGTGCAAGTACCTGCCGGAGAACGACCTCAAGGTGAGAGGCGGCGGGTGGGACACGGAGAGGACACGCGGAGCGGGCAAGGAGACGCGAGCGTGTCCTCTCTGTCTGTGTGTGTGTGTCTCTGTGTGTTGTGGGGAGCGGTGGGGTAGAGGTTAGCGCGCCGCGCTACGAGCCGAGTTCGATTCCCGCTCACGGCCAACACCGGTGACCCCCTCTCCTCTAGGTTGACTCGGCCTCAAATGAGTACCCGGTGCGGTGTGTAAACATTCGCCGCGTTGGGGAGACAAAGGCGGCCGGGCGTGGTTGCTGGCCACCCCACCCCCTCGTGTGCCACAGTGCCGGTAGCCTTCATAGGTGCTGCTACTTGCTAACAGCACTTGCCCCGACAGTCTGCCACAGGCTACACGGGGGACCTTTGTCTTTGTGTGTGGGAGTTGGGGAGCGCGGCGAGCCGAGCTCGAGTGACGATTATCTTGAGGCGGTCCTGGGCCTCCCCTAGGTCGACTCGGCCTCAAATGAGTACGCGGTTGCGGTGTGTAAACATCGCCGGTGTGTAAACATCGCCGCTGTGTGGGGGGGGGGGAGACAAAGGCGGCCGGGCGTGGTGCTGCCCCCCCCCCTCTACGTGTGCCACAGTGCCGGCCTTCATAGGTGCAGCTACTCGCTAACAGCACTTGCCCCAACAGACTGTTGGAGGCTACACGGGGGGTCTTTGGCTTTACGTGTGAGAGATAAATATACTGTAGTCACTGGAGGAGATAAAGGTGGCCGATAGGGTTCGGTAGGTGGACCTGGTAGGGTTCGGTAGGTAGACCTGGTGGGGTTCGGTAGGTAGACCTGGTAGAGTTCGGTAGGTAGACCTGGTGGGGTTCGGTAGGTAGACCTGGTAGGGTTCGGTAGGTAGACCTGGTAGAGTTCGGTAGGTAGACCTGGTAGAGTTCGGTAGGTAGACCTGGTGGGGTTCGGTAGGTAGACCTGGTAGAGTTCGGTAGGTAGACCTGGTGGGGTTCGGTAGGTAGACCTGGTAGGGTTCGGTAGGTAGACCTGGTAGGGTTCGGTAGGTAGACCTGGTAGAGTTCGGTAGGTAGACCTGGTAGGGTTCGGTAGGTAGACCTGGTGGGGTTCGGTAGGTAGACCTGGTGGAGTTCGGTAGGTAGACCTGGTGGGGTTCGGTAGGTAGACCTGGTAGGGTTCGGTAGGTAGACCTGGTAGAGTTCGGTAGGTAGACCTGGTAGAGTTCGGTAGGTAGACCTGGTGGGGTTCGGTAGGTAGACCTGGTAGAGTTCGGTAGGTAGACCTGGTGGGGTTCGGTAGGTAGACCTGGTAGGGTTCGGTAGGTAGACCTGGTAGGGTTCGGTAGGTAGACCTGGTGGGGTTCGGTAGGTAGACCTGGTGGGGTGCGGTAGGTAGACCTGGTAGAGTTCGGTAGGTAGACCTGGTAGAGTTCGGTAGGTAGACCTGGTGGGGTTCGGTAGGTAGACCTGGTAGAGTTCGGTAGGTAGACCTGGTAGGGTTCGGTAGGTAGACCTGGTAGGGTTCGGTAGGTGGACCTGGTAGAGTTCGGTAGGTAGACCTGGTAGAGTTCGGTAGGTGGACCTGGTAGAGTTCGGTAGGTGGACCTGGTAGGGTTCGGTAGGTAGACCTGGTAGGGTTCGGTAGGTGGACCTGGTAGGGTTCGGTAGGTAGACCTGGTAGGGTTCGGTAGGTGGACCTGGTAGAGTTCGGTAGGTAGACCTGGTAGAGTTCGGTAGGTAGACCTGGTAGAGTTCGGTAGGTAGACCTGGTAGAGTTCGGTAGGTAGACCTGGTAGAGTTCGGTAGGTAGACCTGGTAGGGTTCGGTAGGTGGACCTGGTGGGGTTTGGTAGGTAGACCTGGTAGGGTTCGGTAGGTAGACCTGGTAGGGTTCGGTAGGTAGACCTGGTAGGGTTCGGTAGGTAGACCTGGTGGGGTTCGGTAGGTGGACCTGGTAGGGTTCGGTAGGTAGATCTGGTGGGGTGCGGTAGGTAGACCTGATAGGGTTCGGTAGGTGGACCTGGTAGGGTGCGGTAGGTAGACCTGGTGGGGTTTGGTAGGTAGACCTGGTGGGGTTCGGTAGGTGGACCTGGTAGGGTTCGGTAGGTAGATCTGGTGGGGTGCGGTAGGTAGACCTGGTAGGGTTCGGTAGGTAGACCTGGTAGGGTTCGATAGGTAGACCTGGTGGGGTTCGGTAGGTGGACCTGGTAGGGTTCGGTAGGTAGATCTGGTGGGGTGCGGTAGGTAGACCTGATAGGGTTCGGTAGGTGGACCTGGTAGGGTTCGGTAGGTGGACCTGGTAGGGTGCGGTAGGTAGACCTGGTGGGGTGTGGTAGGTAGGGCGGTACGAACCCGGCCACCCGAGTTCGATACCCGCTCAGGCCAACACCACCACCCGTGACGGATTATCTCAAACGATCCGGGGCCGACCTCAAATGAGCACCAACACCAGTAGTGATTATCTGAACCGGTCATGGGCCTTCCCTAGGTAGACTCAGCCTCAAATGAGTACCTGTGCGGTGTGTAAACATCGCCACTCGGGAGACAAAGGCGGCCGGGCGTGGTGCTGGCCGCACTCACCCCCTCGTGTGCCGTGCCGGTCTTCATAGGTGCTCGCTAACAGCAATTGCCCCCACAGTTTGTCTTTGTGTGTGTGTGACGCTGTGTGTGTGTGACGCTGTGTGTGTGTGACGCTGTGTGTGTGTGACGACGTGTGTGTGTGACGTTGTGTGTGTGTGTGTGAGACGCTGTGTGTGTGTGACGCTGTGTGTGTGTGACGCTGTGTGTGTGTGTGTGACGCTGTGTGTGTGTGACGCTCTGAGTGTGTGACGCTGTGTGTGTGTGTGTGTCGCAGCACCTCTGCGACTTTGTGTGTGACGCTGTGTGTGTGACGCTGTGTGTGTGTGACGCTGTGTGTGTGTGACGCTGTGTGTGTGTGATGCTGTGTGTTTGTGACGCTGTGTGTGTGTGTGACGCTGTGTGTGTGTGACGCTGTGTGTGTGTGACGCTGTGTGTGTGTGATGCTGTGTGTGCGTGTGTGTGAGGCTGTGTGTGTGTGTGACGCTGTGTGTGTGTGACGCTGTGTGTGTGACGCTGTGTGTGTGTGTGTGTGTCGCAGCGCCTCTGCGACTATGTGTGCGACCTCTTGCTGGAGGAGTCCAACGTGCAGCCCGTGTCCACTCCGGTCACGGTGTGCGGGGACATCCATGGACAGGTGCCTGCACGTCACGACGCGCCTCACGACACACGTCACATCACGACCCATGTGCACACTCACCGCAGTGTGAGGGGTCTCTTGCATCAAACCCACGCGCTGTGTGTGTGACTGTGTGTGGCTGTGTTGGTGGGGGGAGCGGTGGTGTAGCGGTTAGCGCGCCGCGCTACGAACCCGGCGATCCGAGTTCCATTCCCGCTCACGGCCAACACCGGTGACGATTTTCTGAACCGGTCCTGGGCCTCCCCTAGGTCGACTCAGCCTCAAATGAGTACCTGGTGTAATGTGTGAGCATCGTCACCAGGGAGACAAAGGCGGCCGGGTGTTGTGTTGGCCGTGCCGGTCTCTTCATAGGCACTAATCGCGAAAGTCTGCTGAGGCTGTCGTGGGGGATCTTTGTGTGTGTGTGCGACCCCTCCCCCCTCTCCTCTCCCCGTGTAGTTCTACGACCTGAAGGAGCTGTTCCGGACAGGGGGGGAGGTTCCCGACACCAACTACATCTTCATGGTGAGTCAATCGCGGTGGGGGGGGGGGGGGGAGTCAGCCCAGACCCCCCCGCGCCCTCCTCCCCCCAGCCCCCACCTCCCCCCAGCCCCCACCTCGCCGTGCCCACACCCAACATGGGCAGCACCCACAGCCGGAGCTCACGGACTCGGCCCACGGAGCTCGCAGGGATTGTTTTCCGTCGTAAGGAAACGGCCAGGGCGGACAGACAACAGGCCCGCAAACCCACGTCGAGAATACACGTTTTTTTGGGGTTAGATTGCGAAAATATATTTCCGCGATCGAACCCAGAAAAATCTGTATTATGGATGATATTGGTCGCGCAAAGCCTTCAAAACCCACGTCTGCCACGCAGCATTTTGGCCGTGCAGACGTCTTGACTCGTGTGTCTGGAGCTCACTTGCAGCACCTTGCTCCAACAGTCTGTTAAGGCTATACTGGGGGGGGAGGGGGGTAGATCTTTGTCTTCTGTGTGTACCTGCGTACGTATTTGCATGTATATCCGCGTTTGCGCGCGCATGTGTGTGTGTATCTGCTGGGGAGCGGTAGTGTAGCGGTTAGCGCGCTGCGCTACGAAGCCTGCGACCCGAGTTGGATTCCCGCTCACGGCCAACACCGCTGACGATTATCTGAACCGGTCCTGGGCCTCCCCTAGGTCGACCCGGCATCAAATGAGTACCCGGTGCGATGTGCAAACATTGCCGGGCGCGGTGTTGGCCCCCTCGTGTACCGTGCCGGCCTTCATAGGCGCTCGCTAACAGCCCTTGCCCCTACAGTCTGTCAAGGCTACACGGGGGATCTTTGTCCTTGTGCCTGCAGGGAGACTTTGTGGATCGAGGCTACTACAGTCTGGAGACGTTCACGTTCCTGCTGGCGCTCAAGGCGCGCTGGCCCGACCGCATCACCCTGCTGCGTGGGAACCACGAGTCCAGGCAGATCACGCAGGTCTACGGATTCTACGGTCAGTGTAGCCGCACACACTCACACACAGCGCCCCACTGACACACACACAGCGCCCCACTGACACACACACAGCGCCCCACTGACACACACACACGCAGCGCCCCACTAACACACACACACACACACGCAGCGCCCCACTGACACACACACACACGCAGCGCCCCACTGACACACACACACACGCAGCGCCCCACTAACACACACACAGCGCCCCACTAACACACACACAGTGCCCCACTAACACACAGCGCCCCACTAACACACACACACACAGCGCCCCACTAACACACAGCGCCCCACTGACACACACACACACACACGTCCCCCACTAACACACACACATAGCGCCCCACTAACACACACACAGCCCCCACTAACACACATACAGCGCCCCACTAACACACACACACACAGCGCCCCACTAACACACACACACACAGCGCCCCACTAACACACAGCGCCCCACTGACACACACACACACACATGGCCCCCACTAACACACACACAGCGCCCCACTAACACACACACAGCGCCCCACTAACACACACACACACAGCGCCCCACTAACACACACACACACAGCGCCCCACTAACACACACACACACACAGCGCCCCACTAACACACAGCGCCCCACTGATACACACACACACACGGCCCCCACTAACACACACACACACAGCGCCCACTAACACACACACGGCCCCCACTAACACACACACAGCGCCCCACTAACACACACACAGCGCCCCACTAACACACACGGCCCTACTAACACACACACAGCGCCCCACTAACACTCACACAGCGCCCCACTGACACACACACGGCCCTACTAACACACACACAGTACCCCACTAACACACAGCGCCCCACTAACACATGCACAGCGCCCCACTAACACACACACAGCGCCCCACTAACACACACACACAGCGCCCCACTGACACACACACGGCCCTACTAACACACACACAGCGCCCCACTAACACACACACAGCGCCCCACTAACACACACACGGCCCTACTAACACACACACAGCGCCCCACTAACACACTCACACAGCGCCCCACTGACACACACACGGCCCCACTAACACACACACAGCGCCCCACTAACACACACACACAGCGCCCCACTGACACACACACGGCCCTACTAACACACACACAGCGCCCCACTAACACACACACAGCGCCCCACTAACACACACACGGCCCTACTAACACACACACAGCGCCCCACTAACACACTCACACAGCGCCCCACTAACACACACACAGCGCCCCACTAACACACACACAGCGCCCTACTAACACACACACAGCGCCCCACTAACACACACACAGCGCCCCACTAACACACACACAGCGCCCCACTAACACACACACAGCGCCCCACTAACACACACACAGCGCCCCACTGACACACACACAGCGCCCCACTGACACACACACAGCGCCCTACTAACACACACACACACACAGCGCCCCACTAACACACACACAGCGCCCCACTAACACACACACAGCGCCCCACTAACACACACACAGCGCCCCACTAACACACACACAGCGCCCCACTAACACACACACAGCGCCCCACTAACACACACACAGCGCCCCACTGACACACACACAGCGCCCCACTGACACACACACAGCGCCCTACTAACACACACACACACACAGCGCCCCACTAACACACACACAGCGCCCCACTAACACACACACAGCGCCCCACTAACACACACACAGCGCCCCACTAACACACACACAGCGCCCCACTAACACACACACAGCGCTCCACTGACACACACACAGCGCCCCACTAACACACACACAGCGCCCCACTGACACACACACAGCGCCCCACTGACACACACACAGCGCCCCACTAACACAAACACGGCCCTACTAACACACACGCAGCGCCCCACTGACACATACGCAGCGCCCCACTGACACACAGCGCCCCACTGACACACACACAGCGCCCCACTGACACACACACAGCGCCCCACTGACACACACACAGCGCCCCACTGACACACACACAGCGCCCCACTAACACACACACAGCGCCCCACTAACACACACACACACACGGCCCCCACTAACACACACACAGCGCCCCACTAACACACACACATGGCTCCCCACTAACACACACACGGCGCCCCACTAACACACACACACAGCGCCCCACTAACACACACACAGCGCCCCACTAACACACACACAGCGCCCCACTAACACACACACAGCGCCCCACTAACACACACACAGCGCCCCACTAACACACACACAGCGCCCCACTAACACACACACACAGCGCCCCACTAACACACACACACAGCCCCCCACCAACACACACATGGCTCCCCACTAACACAAACACACAGCCCCCCACCAACACACAGTCTACCTAGGGGAGGGCCACCAGGACCGGTTTAAATATCCGTGCCGACCTTAATAGGTGCTACTGCTCGCTAACACTTGCCCCCACAGTCTTTGCGAGGCTACGCGGGGGATCTTTGTGTAAACATCGGCATGCGCACGGTGCCGGCCACACCCCCCCCCCCCCCCACCTCGTGCGCCGCGCCGGCCTTCTCCTCGCTAACGGCACTTGCCCCAGCAGCCTGTGTAGGCTACACGGGGAACCTTTGTCTGTGCGTGATCCCCGTGTCTCCACGCAGACGAGTGTCTCACCAAGTACGGCAACGCCAACGCGTGGCGCTACTGCACCAAGGTGTTCGACATGCTCACCGTGGCCGCGGTGAGTGCCCCGCTACCCACCCGCCTACTCACCTACCCACCTACCCACTCACTCACTCACCTACTCACCCACTCACCCACTCACCTACCGACCCACTCACCTACCGACCCACTCACCTACCCACCCACTCACTTATTCACTCACCCACTCACCTACCCACTCACTCACTCACCTACTCACCCACTCACCCACTCACCTAACCACCTACCCACCCACTCACCTACCCACCCACTCACCCATTCACCTACCGACCCACCCACCCACCCACTCGCCCACCCACCTACCCACCTACCCACCCACTCACCTACCCACCCACTCACCTACCCACCCACTCACCTACCGACCCACGCACCTACAGACCAACTCACCTGCTAACCCACTCGCCTACCGACCCATTCACCCCCCAACCAGTCCGTTGTCAGAAGCTGCCCCGGCAGCGCCGGCGGTGGCGGCGGTGAAGGGTGGCGGCGAGTGGTGGTGGTGGTGATGGTTGGCGAGTGGTGGTGGTGACGGTTGGCGGTGGGTGGTGGTGGTGGTGGTGGTGAAGGGTGGCGGCGAGTGGTGGTGGTGGTGGTGGTGGTTGGTGGGTGGTGGTGGTGGTGGTGACGGTTGGCGGTGGGTGGTGGTGGTGGTGGTGAAGGGTGGCGGCGAGTGGTGGTGGTGGTGATGGTTGGCGAGTGGTGGTGGTGGTGGTGACGGTTGGCGAGTGGTGGTGGTGGTGGTGACGGTTGGCGGCGGGTGGTGGTGGTGAACCTTTGCCTGTGTGCGCGGCGCGCCGCCCGCAGCTCATCGACGAGCAGGTGCTGTGTGTGCACGGGGGCCTCTCGCCCGACATCAAGACCCTGGACCAGATCCGCACCATCGAGCGCAACATCGAGATCCCGCACAAGGGCGCCTTCTGCGACCTCGTGTGGTCCGACCCCGAGGACGTGGACACGTGGGCCATCAGCCCCCGCGGCGCCGGCTGGCTGTTCGGGGCCAAGGTCACCAACGAGGTGAGTCGAGGAAGGGGGGGAGGGGAGGAGGAGGTGGTGAGTTGAGGGAGGAGTTAGGAGGAGGTTGGAGGTAGAGGGGATAGGAGGTGAGTCAAGGAGGGAGGAGGAAGGGAGGTAGGGGTAGGAGGAGGAGGTAGGAGGAGGAGGAGGTGAGTCGAGGTCGAGGGAGGGGAGTGTGTGGAGGTGGAGCGGGCGACTCGCTGTTAAAGGGAATCTACCCGAGCCTCTGCCGTACGCGATCCACTCCTCGCTGTCACAGGGAGGGAGTGTAGTGGGTAGCGAGCGCCACGCTACGAACCCGTCTGCCCGAGTTCGATTCCCGCTCACTGCCAACACCAGTAGCGATGATCTGAATCGGTCCTAGGAAAGCAAAGGCGGCCGGGTGTGGTGCCAGCCACCCTGCCCCTTGATTTGAAGTTTTCGTGACTGCAGGGATCCATACTAAATATGTATTTTCTACCTACGTGACTTGACCGAAAGAACCAAAGAGTATGGAACCCTACCCCTTGTTTGCCGCGCTCGCTAACAGCACTTGCCGCAGACCTCTCTCTTGTTAGAGGCGACACGGGTGGGTGACCTTTGTCTTTGTGTCTGCTCCAACCCACCCACCCACAAACCATCCACAACCCACAAACAACCCACCAATAACCCACCCACGTGCCAACCCACCCACGCACCCACCCACCCACGCACCCACCCACCCACGCACCCACCCACCCACGCACTTGCCAACCCACGCACCCACCCACGCACGCGCCCACCCACCCACGCCCCTACCCACGCAACCACCCACGCACGCCCCCACCCACCCTTGCCCGCACCCACCCACCCTTGCCCCCACCCACCCACACCCCCACCTCCACCCGCCCACCCTTGCCCCCACCCGCCCACAGTTCGTTCACATCAACAACCTGAAGCTCATCTGCCGTGCCCACCAGCTGGTGCACGAGGGCTACAAGTTCATGTTCGACGAGAAGCTCGTCACCGTTTGGTCGGCGCCCAACTACTGCTACCGCTGCGGCAACATCGCCTCCATCATGGTGTTCCCGGACGCCAGCACGCGGGAGCCGCGGCTGTTTCGCGCCGTGCCGGACTCGGAGCGCGTTATCCCGCCCCGCACCACCACGCCGTACTTCCTGTGATCGATCGCGCGGTGGTGGTGGTGGCGACGGCGGTGGTGGCGGTGGCGGTGGCGGCGGAGCGTGATGTTGATGGCGATGGTGGTGGTTTTGTTGGTGGTGGAGGAGGAGGGTGATGTTGGTGGTGGTGATGGTGTTGATGTGGTGGTGGTGAAGGTGGCGGTGCTCGCCTGGCCACAACCACCACAATGTCACACCGTGTTTAAGTTGTACCACACCAAGTCAGACCGCACCAAGCCTCGCCGCACCAGGCACACCACTCTCAATTGCACACCTTACTATCTCTTTCACGCTGCCCCCACTATTTAATGCCAGCCTGCTCAACACCGCACCATCAGCACCCACACCACCACCCTGCTCAACACCACACCATCACCAGATCATCAGCACCACACCACCACCCTGCTCAACACCACACCAACACCAGAGACCCGTAGACTCGCACAGAGACCCGTAGACTCGCACAGAGACCCGTAGACTCGCACAGAGACCCATAGACTCACACAGAGACCCATAGACTCGCACAGAAACCCGTAGACTCACACAGAGACCCACATACTCACACAGAGACCCATAGACAAAGGGAGACCCATAGACTCACACAGAGACCCACAGACTCACACAGAGACCCGTAGACTCGCACAGAGACCCATAGACTCACACAGAGACCCACAGACTCACACAGAGACCCACAGACTCACACAGAGACCCGTAGACTCGCACAGAGACCCGTAGACTCACAGACTCGCATAGAGACCCATCGCCTCAGAGATCTACACACTCACACAGAGACCCATAGACTCGCACAGAGACTCGCATAGAGACCCACATAAGTAGAGATACACACACAGACTCGTAGACTTGCATCAACACGGCCGTAATTTAACGGGGTTATCAAGTCCCGTGCGAGTGGGTGGCCTCAACCCGGTCACCACTGAGGCCGCAAGAATCCCCTGACGTTGTATTTGGTTCCGTGCCCGATTGAATGCGAACATCTCAGCTCTTGAGAATTCAAACCTTGTCCGTTCAGCGACTTGGTGACGTGACGAGCACCACTCTCGGTGCCACGGCGTGGTGGGGAAGGTCCTCTGGCACCCCCCCGCCCCTACTCGTGTGTGGGTGGGTGCATGTGTGTGTGTGTATCTGTGCGTGTGTCCGTGCGTGTGTATGTGTGTGTGTGTGCGTGCGTGTGTGTGTGTGGGGGCGCGTGTGTGTGTGTGCATGTATGTGTGTGTGTGTGGGCCACCCAGAGTGTCGCTCGGAATAATGGAGGGATCTCGGAGGCAGCTCTGTGATGTCCGCTTGCCTCCACGACGTCGCCTGACGCGGCGGAGGAGGATGGGGAGGGGGGCCGGGCAGCCGACGCCCCAGAATTCAGAACGGATTCCTCCTCCTCCTCCGCGCTGTCTTGACGTAACGCCGGTTCGCGCAAATCGGGATGAACTTGGGGAGATTTTTGGTGGCGGTGGCAGTGACGGTGGTGGGGGGTAAAGATTGGAAGAAAATACGAATCTATAAACGGTGTTTCCGGGTCAAATGTGGTTGTGGAACACGGGTCGTCGAGAAGTGGCGTTTGGCCCACGATCGATCTGTGGGTTCGGTCGTCGTCATCGATGATGATGATGATGCTAGCCCGTCGATGATGACAACAACAACTCTGCGATAACTCCTCGTCGATGATTCTAACGCGTCGTCGATGATAATGTCATTGACGATAACCCCTCGTCGGTAATGCTAACTGGGTCGTCGATGATAACGTCATCGATGATGACATCTCGTCGATGATTACGTCATTGATGACAACTCGTCGATAATTACGTCATTGATGACAACTCGTCGATAATTACGTCATTGATGATAACTCGTCGATGATTACGTCGCCAATAACTCGCATTCCCGTGCTTGTCCCCCTCCCCCGCACCCACCCAGCACATGTTTTAAACATTTTGTTAATTAAAACGAAAATAAAGACCATATTTAAATTACGGTCGGGGTCATGGTGTTGTCGCCGGGGGAGTTGCACGTGCTGCCGATCTCGATGCCAGAGGCTTCCACGACAATTCCACATTCAGGTGGCCAAGCAACGGGAACGGCGACAATGAGGACATGGGAGTCTTTCGATTTAAAGCTTTCGTGACTGCAGGGATTCATCTTGGTTCTTTTGGTAAAGTCACGTAGAAGGGACATAATAAAATAATAAAAATGTAATTCTTCTCACGACGTTTCGGCCACAATGCAAGCAGCCGTCCTCAGGTGAAGAAGAACAGATCTGTCGAGATGACAAAGTCTTTTTAAAATCCTTTATATTAAGTTCGCTTGCTTGCTTAGGACCGTGCAAATCTTTCGGTCGTTTTTTAACCCACTTCCCGTGATCCAATCGAGCTTACATTTTCCACACAGACTCGTTGTGCGTGACAATTAATGTTCCAAAATTTTACACTTTTTAGGACAAAAATATTATATTTAATTAGCAATTGCTTAATGGTGCAATGCAATCATCTGACCCATAGGTGGCAGCCATCTCAAGCCAGAGCACGAGAGGACTCTAGCCGCCACGCATATAAAGGATTTACAGTGAAAAACTTAGTTTTTACGGGTTATACTTGTTTATTATTTCCATTCTACGTGACTTTACCGAAAGAACCAAGAAGACGTGGGAGTCGTCGTGCATCGTCTCGTCGTCGTTGCCGCCGTGATGTCTTCTGCCCGGTGCGATGTGCAGGAAACGTTGCCACTGGGGGGGAGACAAAGGCGGCCGGGCGCGATGTTGGCCACCCAGCCCGTAGTGTGGCTCACGGCACCGGCCTTCGTAGGCGCTCGCCTGTAGGGGGAGACCTTCGTTTCTGAATGAACGAGAGTGGAGTGTCTCACCTCCGTGTGCGTCACAGAATCTGAATGTTGAATTCTGGAGGAATCCAATGAGCTATGAAGCTCTTTCACAGTAGGGGGTCGGGTACAGTGCCGGATTATCCTCGTAGCACAAGTAGCTACATATGTATTCTAGATTTGAAGCTTTCGTGACTGCAAGGATTCATACTCTCAGGATTTTTCGGTAAAGTCACGTAGGTAAAAAATAAAATTAAAAGTTAATAAAAGAAATAATGAAAATAAAATAATAAATCACGACGTTTCGGAGGCAACACAAGTCTCCGTCATCAGGTGGGACCGTCACAGCTAAAATTACTGCACTTGATGCAGTAATTTTATTTCCATTATTTTATTAACTTTTAATTTTATTTTTTACCTACGTGACTTTACCGAAAAAACCTGAGAGTAGAGCTACATATGCTACTGGCCCCGCACTTTTAAGGGCCCCGCGCTAAATGCTTTCAAGCTATCAATTCCGGTTCGGTGATTCTGCACTTGCTCTATTACTATAGTACTATACCGCCTTCGACTTTTACGACCGACTGGGTTGTTTAAGGTTATCGCTTTGTCGTATTACCTGGCTGTATAGCAAATGAAAATAATACAATTTCTTAGTAAAAAATGTCTGTTTTAAAATTAGTTTTTTAGTTAGGGCCCCTTTATTACGACATATGCTACAGGCCCCGCACTGGGGGGGGGGGAGGGCAAGATCCGGTCTCTGCGTCTGTCCCCGTTGCGAAGGCTTCTTCCGTTCCTGCGGCTGATGATGTCGACGCAAGAGGCGACGACGACTACGATGTCACATTCGGGTGGTGGTGGTGGTGGTGGTTAAGCCAGATCATCGCGTCGGGACCAGCGCTGGGTCATCTTCGTCACCGCCACGATGTCTCCTGCGTGTTTGTGGATCGGCGCATTGCGTCGTTATACGTTGTAAAGGTCCCAGTGCTACTGATTTCTCTCTCTCTCTCTCGTGACCGGTGACGATGCATCTTCGATGCCGGAACAGCGTGCTGGTGATGGCAAGGCCATGGGGCACGCAGCAGAAGTCTAGCAGCCTCCTACTACCGTTATTGAGCTGATCTGGCCCCTGGCCTTCCAATCACTCCGGCCCCAATGGAACGATTTTATCTCGAAGGGTCCCTGTAGCAAGCACCTGTGACGGGAAGTCATGAGAAAGCCATCTGACTCATCAGCCTCGCATGCATCCCTCCACCGATGTTCATCTTTGGTTCGGGTGTGAGTCACCACCCCCACCACCGTCCCTCGCCTCCTGTTGATGGGGAGGCGAGCCCAAGGTAGCCTGGGACTCGCGGCTTCCCGTATCTCACCACCAAGACCCCACGCCTCCCCCTGTCATTATTTAGTTCAGAAGGAGAGCCACTCCCTGTCTGACGGTTTCCTGCCACGAGTGGAGGACTGTCCACTCCCTCGTAATGACTGGTGCTAGAACCGGTTCACCGGACATTCCGTATGCCAGAGAGATCCTGGTAATACCGCTCAGCTCCAGCTCGTCACCACGGTGATTGTGCCAGGCTAGGTGCACTTTGAGCCCGTCGCATGAACTGTGGATGGCTCGCTGGCAGGACAGACCCAGGTGCCACGGGTTGACTGGGATGGCAGATGCACCACTTGTAGTGCAAACACATGCAAAGACAAAGATCCCCCGTATAGCCTGCGATTGTAGGGACAAGTGCTGTTAGCAAACAACTATAAAGGCCGGAATGGTACACGAGGGGGTGGGTGGCCAGCACCACGCCCGACCGCCTTTGTCTCCCCAGTGGCGATGTTTACAGACCGCACCAGGTACTCATTTGAGGCTGAGTCGCCGTAGGGGAGGCCCAGGACCGGTTCAGATAATTGTCACCGGTGTTGGCCGTGAGCGGGAATCGAACCCGGGTCGCCGGGTTCATAGCGCAGCTCGCTAACCGCTGCACTACCGCCAACACACACAACAACAAGCGCCATTCGCCACTAGGTGGCGGTGACGTCACCACGACGCTTGTGCCAGGCCATGTGCACCTTGAGGCTATCACGTGAAGTGTCGAACGCCCGCTGGCAGGAGGTCACGGGGCAGACCCAGCAGGTGCCACGGGTCGACTGACCGAGATGACCGAGATGACTGGCTGATGCACCACCTGTGCCCCCTACTGTGCCAACATGCACACACACACACACTCGTACTAACTCACACACACTCGTACTAACACACACACACTCGTACTAACTCACACACACACTCGTACTAACACACACACACTCGTACTAACACACACACACTCGTACTAACTCACACACACTCGTACTAACACACACACACTCGTACTAACACACACACACTCGTACTAACACACACACACTCGTACTAACTCACACACACTCGTACTAACTCACACACACTCGTACTAACACACACACACTCGTACTAACACACACACACTCGTACTAACACACACACACTCGTACTAACTCACACACACTCGTACTAACACACACACTCGTACTAACACACACACACTCGTACTAACTCACACACACTCGTACTAACACACACACACTCGTACTAACTCACACACACTCGTACTAACTCACACACACTCGTACTAACACACACACACACTCGTACTAACTCACACACACTCGTACTAACACACACACACTCGTACTAACTCACACACACTCGTACTAACTCACACACACTCGTACCAACTCACACACACTCGTACTAACTCACACTCGTACTAACACACACACTCGTACTAACACACACACACTCGTACCAACTCACACACACTCGTACTAACTCACACACACTCGTACTAACTCACACACACTCGTACTAACTCACACACACTCGTACTAACTCACACACACTCGTACTAACTCACACACACTCGTACTAACACACACACACTCGTACCAACTCACACACACTCGTACTAACTCACACACACTCGTACTAACTCACACACACTCGTACTAACTCACACACACTCGTACTAACTCACACACACTCGTACTAACTCACACTCGTACTAACTCACACACACTCGTACTAACTCACACACACACACTCGTACTAACTCACACACACTCGTACTAACTCACACACACTCGTACTAACTCACACTCGTACTAACTCACACACACTCGTACTAACACACACACACTCGTACTAACTCACACTCGTACTAACTCACACACACTCGTACTAACTCACACACACACTCTCGTACTAACTCACACACACTCGTACTAACTCACACACACTCGTACTAACTCACACACACACTCTCGTACTAACTCACACACACTCGTACTAACTCACACTCGTACTAACTCACACACACTCGTACTAACTCACACACACTCGTACTAACTCACACACACTCGTACTAACTCACACACACTCGTACTAACACACACACACTCGTACTAACACACACACACTCGTACTAACTCACACACACTCGTACTAACTCACACACACTCGTACTAACTCACACACACTCGTACTAACTCACACACACTCGTACTAACACACACACACTCGTACTAACACACACACACTCGTACTAACACACACACACTCGTACTAACTCACACACACCCGTACTAACTCACACACACTCGTACTAACTCACACACACTCGTACCAACTCACACACACTCGTACTAACTCACACACACTCGTACTAACTCACACGCACTCGTACTAACTCACACACACTCGTACTAACTCACACACACTCGTACTAACTCACACACACTCGTACTAACACACACACACTCGTACTAACACACACACACTCGTACTAACACATACACACACTCGTACTAACTCACACACACTCGTACTAACTCACACACACTCGTACTAACTCACACACACTCGTACTAACACACACACACTCGTACTAACTCACACACACTCGTACTAACTCACACACACTCGTACTAACACACACACACTCGTACTAACTCACACACACTCGTACTAACTCACACACACTCGTACTAACTCACACACACTCGTACTAACTCACACACACTCGTACTAACACACACACACTCGTACTAACTCACACACACTCGTACTAACTCACACACACTCGTACTAACTCACACACACTCGTACTAACTCACACACACTCGTACTAACTCACACACACTCGTACTAACACACACACACTCGTACTAACACACACACACTCGTACTAACTCACACACACTCGTACTAACTCACACACACTCGTACTAACTCACACACACTCGTACTAACTCACACACACTCGTACTAACTCACACACACTCGTACTAACACACACACACTCGTACTAACTCACACACACTCGTACTAACTCACACTCGTACTAACACACACACACTCGTACTAACTCACACACACTCGTACTAACTCACACACACTCGTACTAACTCACACACACTCGTACTAACTCACACACTCGTACTAACACACACACACTCGTACTAACTCACACACACTCGTACTAACTCACACACACTCGTACTAACTCACACACACTCGTACTAACTCACACACTCGTACTAACACACACACACTCGTACTAACACACACACACTCGTACTAACTCACACACACTCGTACTAACTCACACACACTCGTACTAACTCACACACACTCGTACTAACACACACACACTCGTACTAACTCACACACACTCGTACTAACTCACACACACTCGTACTAACACACACACACTCGTACTAACACACACACACTCGTACTAACTCACACACACTCGTACTAACTCACACACACTCGTACTAACTCACACACACTCGTACTAACTCACACACACTCGTACCAACTCACACACACTCGTACTAACTCACACACACTCGTACTAACTCACACACACTCGTACTAACACACACACACTCGTACTAACTCACACACACTCGTACTAACACACACACACTCGTACTAACACACACACACTCGTACTAACACACACACACTCGTACTAACTCACACACACTCGTACTAACACACACACACTCGTACTAACTCACACACACTCGTACTAACTCACACACACTCGTACTAACACACACACACTCGTACTAACACACACACACTCGTACTAACTCACACACACTCGTACTAACTCACACACACTCGTACTAACTCACACACACTCGTACTAACTCACACACACTCGTACTAACTCACACACACTCGTACTAACTCACACACACTCGTACTAACACACACACACTCGTACTAACTCACACACACTCGTACTAACTCACACACACTCGTACTAACACACACACACTCGTACTAACACACACACACTCGTACTAACTCACACACACTCGTACTAACTCACACACACTCGTACTAACACACACACACTCGTACTAACTCACACACACTCGTACTAACTCACACACACTCGTACTAACTCACACACACTCGGTGGATCGTAGGCAGGCCCAGCCACAGGAGTTTGATGGAACAATGTAAGTTGTCACTGACGTGCCCGTGTTTATGGGATCGTCCATAAATGACGTCACGCACCTGGGGGGGGGGGGGTGGGGTGAGACATTTGTGACGATGTGTGACGAGGGGGAGTGGGGTTTGAGAAATGTGACGTCACATCGCAATGCGCAACTTTAAATAAATATAGACACGTTTAATAAATGTTTTCTCCTACAACATCAGAGTGCAGCGCCACATTAAATACGCACTACAATGACAATAGTTCAAAGCGATTTGAAGCATGTTTTATTTTTTTGGGGGGGGGGGGCAGAGCTTTGTGACGTCATATTTGAGGGGTGGGGGGGGGGTCTGACTTTTTGTGACGCCGTGTGACGAAGGGGGGGGGGAGAGGTCAAAAATCGTCCAAAATCGCGTGACGTCATTTATGGACGGCCCCTAATTTGTGTTGTCGATTATTTGCCTTCGAAAATAAACGTGTCCGTGTCTCGCGGCACCCAGAAAGGGCATCTCGCACCCCCAGGGTCAGGGCCTCTGCGCTCGAGGGGAGGGGCTGGTGACTTGCCTCGCCCACGTGGTAAAGAAACTCACTCACCTGCGTGACGTCACAAAGGTGTGGCGCTGCTCGGCCCCGGCGGCTGCTGATTGGTTCGTGTGGCTGCTGTGGGCGGGGCCGCGGTCATGGCGGGTGGGGGAGGAGCCCGGTGGGGTGGGGGCTGGGGGCAGTGGGGAGGGGCTGGGGGGGGAGGGGCTGGGGGGAGTGGGGAGGGGCCGGTGGGAGTGGGGGGAGGGGCTGGGTGGAGTGGGAGGAGGGGCTGGGGGGGAGTGGGGGGAGGGGCCGGGGAGAGTGGGGGGAGGGGCTGGGGGGAGTAGGGGGAGGGGCCGGGGAGAGGGGACGGGGAGAGTGGGGGGAGGGGCTGGGGGGAGTAGGGGGAGGGGCTGGGGGGAGGGGACGGGGAGAGTGGGGGGAGGGGCCGGGGGGAGTGGGGGGAGGGGCCGGGGAGAGGGGACGGGGAGAGTAGGGGGAGGGGCTGGGGGGAGTGGGGGGAGGGGCCGGGGGGAGGGGCTGGGGGGAGTGGCTTGGGGGAGTAGGGGGAGGGGCCGGAGGAGTAGTGGGGGGGAGGGGCTGGGGGGAGTGGGGGGAGGGGCCGATGGGAGTGGGGGGAGGGGCCAGGGGAGTGGGGGAGTGGGGGGGAGGGGCCGGTGGGAGTAGGGGGAGGGGATGGGGGGAGGGGCTGGGGGGGATTGGTGGATGCGGGAGAGAGTAGTCAGTCACTCTGTGGTCGCCGTCGCTGCTGTCAACATCACCACCAACCATCAGCACCACCAACAACCACCACCAACAACAACCACCAGCAGCACCACCACCACCAACAACCATCAGCACCACCAACACACCACCACCAACAACAACCACCAGCACCACCAACAACCATCAGCACCACCAACATCACCAGCAAACAACCATCGTGATGGGAATACGATACTCAGAGGTATGGATGGTGATGGAGGGGACTGGCGTGATGGGAGAGGGGGTGTGGTGGGTGACGTCGCCGCGTTACCTGTGGGATCACGTGAGCTGTGTGCCATGAAGAAGGGTCATTGCCCGAAACGTCGACTTATGCTTTACCCCCCCTTCCCCCCCCCCCTTTAAGGCCGAAGTGTTATTAGCAAATGCGATGAGCTTTGGGTACGCGTGTATGTTGTGTGCGTGTTGTGTGCGTGTTATATGTATGTTGTATGTATGTTGTATGTATGTTGTATGTATGTTGTATGCGTGTTGTGTGCGTGTTGTATGTATGTTGTAAGCATGTTGTATGTATGTTGTATGCGTGTTGTATGCATGATGTATGTATGTTGTATGTATGTTGTATGTATGTTGTGTGCGTGTTGTATGTATGTTGTATGCGTGTTGTAAGCATGTTGTATGTATGTTGTATGCGTGTCGTGTGTGTGTTGTATGTATGTTGTAAGCATGTTGTATGCATGTTGTATGTTGAACTTCACTTTCGCACCGTACGTAGCCGACCGCGCCAATCGGAGGTGCGGTGACGAGGTTTTTGGTGATGGGTTCGGGTTTTACAAATCATATTCTGTGGTTTTATACACATCACGTGATAGACACACTCAGACACACAGGCGCATGCATGGCGTAGATACGTCTTCGTGTCTGTGTGTGTGGCCGGGCGTGGTACTCGCTAACAGCACTTGCCCCTACAGTCTGTGCAGGCTATACGGGGGCATCTTTCTCTTTGTATATGTGTGCAGTACTCCCCGAGGTCGACTCGGCCTTAAGTGAGTCATCCGGTGCGGTGTGTAAAGATCAGCAGTGGGGAGACAAAGGCGGCCGGGCGTGGTGCTCGCCACCCACCCATCTTTTTGTGCTGCTCGCTCGCAGCACTTGCCCCAACCGTCGATTAAGGCTACACGGGGGATCTTTGTAACTGTGTACATATATATTGAATGTATGTTTAACTTCTTTCGCACCGTACGTAGCCAACCGTGATCATTTAAATGGAATACTGTACACGCCAATAGCGGTCGCAGGCTTGGAAGGCCATTTTCCCCTGGCATACGAACGTGGAGTTTACACTACCGCTCCCCACAACACACACACACAGACACAAACACACAGACACACACACAGACAAACACACAGACACAAACACACAGACACAAACACACAGACACAAACACACAGACACAAACAGACAGACACAAACAGACAGACAGACACACACACAGACACACAGACACAAACAGACAGACACACACACAGACACAAATACACAGACAGACACAGACAGACACATACAGACACACACAGGCACACACACAGACAGACACACACAGACACAAACACACAGACACAAACACACAGACACAAACAGACACACACAGACACAAACACACACAGACACACACACAGACACAAATACACAGACAGACACAGACAGACACATACAGACACACACACAGACACACAGACAGACACACACAGACAGACACACACACAGACAAAAACACACAGACACAAACAGACACACACCGACACAAACAGACAGACAGACACACAGACACAAACAGACAGACACACACACAGACACAAACAGACACACAGACACAAACACACGCTCAGCTTATATAGCTCCAGCAGTATAAAATATGCAGACCACATGGAGTATTGGTCACATGAAGAGGCGAGGGTTAGCGTCAGGGGTAAGGGTTCGACTCGGGGTCCCCTCACCTCCGTTTAGCGACGCACGGCGCGATGTTAACTACCTCGCCTGGTATACAGGAGGTCGTGGGTTCGATCCCGACCCTGACAACGCCTGCTGCTGCTGTATATTTGGAGTTTGCGTGTCTCTCTCTCTCTCTCATCATCATCACGGTGGCTAGGAGATGTTAACTACCTCGCCTGGTATACAGGAGGTTGTGGGTTCGATCCCGACCCTGACGCCTGCTGCTGTATATTTGGAGTTTGCGTGTCTCTCTCTCTCATCGTCATCATCACGGTGGCTATGAGATGTTAACTACCTCACAGGGTATACAGGAGGTGGCGGGTTCGATCCCGACCCTGACAACGCCTGATGTATGTTTGGAGTTTGTGTGTGTCTCTCATCATTATCACGGTGGCTATGATATGCTGACTACCTCGACTGGTATGCAGGAGGTCGTGGGTTCGATCCCGACCCTGACAACGCCTGATGTATATTTGGAGTTTGCGTGTCTCTCTCTCATCATCATCATCACGGTGGCTAGGAGATGTTAACTACCTCGCCTGGTATGCAAGAGGTCGTGGGTTCGATCCCGACCCTGACAACGCCTGCTGCTGCTGTATATTTGGAGTTTGCGTCTCTCTCTCTCTCATCATCATCACGGTGGCTAGGAGATGTTAACTACCTCGCCTGGTATACAGGAGGTCGTGGGTTCGATCCCGACCCTGACGCCTGCTGCTGTATATTTGGAGTTTGCGTGTCTCTCTCTCTCATCATCACGGTGGCTAGGGAGATGTTAACTACCTCGCCTGGTATACAGGAGGTCGTGGGTTCGATCCCGACCCTGACAACGCCTGTTGCTGCTGTATATTTGGAGTTTGCGTGTCTCTCTCTCTCTCTCATCATCATCACGGTGGCTAGGAGATGTTAACTACCTCGCCTGGTATGCAGGAGGTCGTGGGTTCGATCCCGACCCTAACTACGCCTGCTGCTGCTGTATATTTGCAGTTTGCGTGTCTCTCTCTGTCTCTCTCCCCGTGGTCGCGTGGATTTTTCTCGGGGTCCTCCGGTTTTCCCTCCACATTTTAGAATCAACGTCGCGCGTTTACACTGTTTGGCTGCTGCTGCAGCACATTTCCACGTGGTGAGCCACTTTCGTTGAGCAGTCATCCATGGCCCAGGTCGCTTCTGCAAAAGAGCAACGGAACAGCTCAGCGGGCCTTATAAAATAAATAATAAAAACTCTTTGGTTCTTTCGCTAAAGTCACGTATAGGTAGAAATAAAATAACATAAATCACGACGTTTCGAACGCAACACAAGCGCCCGTCTTCAGGCGAAA
Source organism: Lampetra fluviatilis (assembly GCF_964198595.1). Classification (NCBI taxonomy): domain Eukaryota; kingdom Metazoa; phylum Chordata; class Hyperoartia; order Petromyzontiformes; family Petromyzontidae; genus Lampetra; species Lampetra fluviatilis. The sequence continues at coordinate 3,777,243 of NC_136323.1, read as the reverse complement.
ATCGCGGCAGACGCGATGTCTGCCGTTTTATTTTATTTTCTACCCACGTGACTTTACCGAAAGAACCAGAGAGTGTGGATTCCTGCGGTCACGAAAGCTTCAAATCAATTTAAAAAAAATAGTTTAGTTCAAATGCTGGTGTCGTCATCTCTCTCTCTCTTCATTCAAATCTCTCCCCACCCCGCCCCCACCGGCCCCCTCTTTGTCGGCACTCTCCCTTATCGCGAGTCAACTCTGGGTACCAGCGTGAGACCCCCCCCACCCCACCACCCCATCAGATCCCACAGGCACTGGGCTACGAAGGGTAAATAACAAAAACATCGGTCTCTGTGTGAGTCTATGGGTCTCTGTGTGGTGAGTCTATGGGTCTCTGTGTGAGTCTATGGGTCTCTGTGTGGTGAGTCTATGGGTCTCTGTGTGGTGAGTCTATGGGTCTCTGTGTGAGTCTATGGGTCTCTGTGTGAGTCTATGGGTCTCTGTGTGGTGAGTCTGTGGCTCTCTGTGTGGTGAGTCTATGGGTCTCTGTGTGGTGAGTCTATGGGTCTCTGTGTGGTGAGTCTATGGGTCTCTGTGTGGTGAGTCTATGGGTCTCTGTGTGGTGAGTCTATGGGTATCTGTGTGATGAGTCTGGGTATCTGTGTGGTGAGTCTATGGCTCTCTATGTGGTGAGTCTATGGGTCTCTGTGTGATGAGTCTATGGGTCTCTGTGTGGTGAGTCTATGGGTCTCTGTGTGGTGAGTCTGGGTATCTGTGTGGTGAGTCTGGGTATCTGTGTGGTGAGTCTATGGGTCTCTGTGTGGTGAGTCTATGGGTCTCTGTGTGGTGAGTCTGGGTATCTGTGTGGTGAGTCTGTTGCTCTCTGTGTGATGAGTCTATGGGTCTCTGTGTGAGTCTATGGGTCTCTGTGTGATGAGTCTATGGGTCTCTGTGTGGTGAGTCTATGGGTCTCTGTGTGAGTCTATGGGTATCTGTGTGGTGAGTCTATGGGTCTCTGTGTGGTGAGTCTATGGGTCTCTGTGTGAGTCTATGGGTCTCTGTGTGATGAGTCTATGGGTCTCTGTGTGATGAGTCTATGGGTCTCTGTGTGGTGAGTCTGTGTCTCTCTGTGTTGTGAGTCTGTGGGTCTCTGTGTTTCCCTGTGTTGTGAGTCTGTGGCTCTCTGCGTGGTGAGTCTATGGGTCTCTATGAGTGAGTCTGTGGCTCTCTGCGTGGTGAGTTTATGGGTCTCTATGAGTGAGTCTATGGGTCTCTATGAGTGAGTCTGTGACTCTCTGCGTGGTGAGTCTATGGGTCTCTATGAGTGAGTCTGTGGCTCTTTGCGTGGTGAATCTATGGGTCTCTATGAGTGAGTCTGTGGCTCTCTGCGTGGTGAGTTTATGGGTCTCTGAGTGAGTCTATGGGTCTCTATGAGTGAGTCTGTGACTCTCTGCGTGGTGAGTCTATGGGTCTCTATGAGTGAGTCTGTGGCTCTCTGCGTGGTGAGTTTATGGGTCTCTGAGTGAGTCTATGGGTCTCTATGAGTGAGTCTGTGACTCTCTGCGTGGTGAGTCTATGGGTCTCTATGAGTGAGTCTGTGGCTCTCTGCGTGGTGAGTCTATGGGTCTCTATGAGTGAGTCTGTGGCTCTCTGCGTGATAATCGCTGTGCTTGAGCTCAGTGTCCTCAACGTGACACCGCCATTATGGACTCCCTGAGTCACCCAACCACAACCCCCCGTCATGATTTCGTCATTGGGACTCAAACTCGCTGTCAACATCTCTCCCCCCCACTCGTACCCCCCCCCCACTCGCCCCCCCCAATCGCCCCCCCCCCCCCACTCGCCCCCCCCTCGCCCCCCCCCCACTCGTCCCCCTCCCCACTCGTCCCCCCCCCTTGCCCCCCCCCCCACTCGCCCCCCCCTCTCGCCCCCCCCACTCGCCCCCCCTCTCGCCCCCCCACTCGCCCCCCCACTCGCCCCCCCTCTCGCCCCCCCACTCCGCCCTCTTGTTTCCCCAGCCTGGTGGAGTGAGGCTGTTTGTGGTGTTCGGGAAATTGCAACACAACGACGAGGGCGGACGAGACGCGGGGAAGACGCAGGGAGACACAGGGATACACTGGGAGACACGGGGAGACGCGGGGAGACACGGGGAGACGTGGGGAGACACTGGGAGACACGGGGGGACGCGGGGAGACACTGGGAGACACTGGGAGACACGGGGAGACGTGGGGAGACACTGGGAGACACTGGGAGACACGGGGAGACACTGGGAGACACGGGGGGACACGTGAATACGTGGGGAGACACTGGGAGACACGGGGAGACACGGGGAGACACTGGGAGACACGGAGAGACGTGGGGAGACGCGGGGAGACGTGGGGAGACACTGGGAGATACGGGGAGACACTGGGAGACACGGGGATACACTGGGAGACACGGGGAGACACTGGGGGACGTGGGGAGACACTGGGAGACACTGGGAGACACGGGGAGACGCGGGGAGACGCTGGGAGACACTGGGAGACGTAGGGAGACGCGGGGAGACGCGGTGAAACACGGGTAGACACATGGAGACACGGGGAGACACTGGGAGACGTGGGGAGACACTGGGAGACACGGGGGACGCGGGGAGACACGGGGAGACACTGGGAGACGCGGGGAGACACGGGGAGACGTGGGGAGATACGGGGAGACGTGAGGAGACACGTGGAGACACTGGGAGACACGGAGAGACACTGGGGGACGTGAGAAGACACGGGGAGACGCGGGGAGACACCGTGAGCCATGGGACAGGACGGGGTGTGACAGAAACAGGAGGGGAGACATGAGGGCAGTGCATCGACAAGGAAGCCCGTGCACTATTGTCACCACCGCCACCACCACGTGTCACCACCACCACGTGTCACCACCACCACGTGTCACCACCACCACGTGTCACCACCACCACGTGTCACCACCACCACGTGTCACCACCACCACGTGTCACCACCACCACGTGTCACCACCACCACGTGTCACCACCACCACGTGTCACCACCACCACGTGTCACCACCACCACGTGTCACCACCACCACGTGTCACCACCACCACACGTGAGATATTGTATTTAGACTACAGTCTTCTCTTCTCCGGTGTCTCCACTGCTCTCTCACCTCCCCCAACCACACGTCACACGAGGCCGCCAGATTCCTCGCGACGTGGCTGACCTAGATTGTGGATGCCACTGTCACCCAGCTCTCCCTGTCATTACAGAGCACGCGCGTCTCTCTCTCCCCTCTCCACCACTCCCCCAGCTCTCCCTGTCATTACAGAGCGTGTGTGCCTTTCTCTGGCAGTGGTGGTGTTGGCAGTGGTGATGGTGGTGTTGGCGGTGTTGGTGTTGGCAGTGGTGGCAGTGGTGGTGTTGGCGGTGTTGGTGTTGGCAGTGGTGGTGTTGGTGGTGTTGGCAGTGGTGGTGTTGGTGGTGTTGGCAGTGGTGGTGTTGGTGGTGGTGTTGGTGGTGGTAGTGGTGTTGGTGGTGTTGGCAGTGGCGGTGGTGGTGTTGGCAGTGGTGGTGGTGTTGGCAGTGGTGGTGGTGGTGTTGGCAGTGGTGGTGGCAGTGGTGGTGTTGGCAATGGTGTTGGCAGTGGTAGTGGTGTTGGTGTTGGTGGTAGTGGTGGTGGCGTTGGTGGTGTTGGCAATGGTGTTGGCGGTGGTGGTAGTGGTGGTGGTGGTGTTGGCAGTGGTGGTGTTGGCAGTGGTGATGAGGCTACACGGGGGATCTTTGTCTTTGTGTGTACGTGTGTGTGTGTACGTGTGTGTGTGTACGTGTGTGTGTGTACGTGTGTGTGTGTACGTGTGTGTGTTTGCGGTAGTGGGGAGCGGTAGTGTAGCGGTTAGCGCGCTGCGCCACGAACCCGGCGACACGGGTTCGATTCCCGCTCACGGCCAACACCAGTGACGATTATCTGAACCGGTCCTGGGCCTCCCCTAGGTCGACTCAGCCTCAAATGAGTACCCAGTGCGGTGTGTAAACATCGCCGCTAGGGAGACAAAGGCGGTCGGGCGTGGTGCTGGCCACCCACCCCCTCGTGTACCGTTCTGGCCTTCATAGGTGCTCGCTAACAGCACTTGCCCCTACAGTCTGTTAAGGCTATACGGGGGATCTTTGTCTTTATCTTTGTGTTTGCGGTAATGCAGCCGTTAGGTCGCTGTAAACTGGCGCCAGCTCACCGGGAGGTGGGCGACACCTGTACAGCCACAGACGTGGAGCGGTGGGCACCCGGCTGGGATTACTCACCCGGGGACCCCTTTTAACAACAACAATCTACCACCAATGTTACAAGATTGTTATTGTGAAGAGGTGGACGGGGTCAGGGTTGTGGAGGAGGTGACCCCTGTGACCCCGTGAGCCCACACTGGAGCCGCGACGGCCTCCGATCAGTGGCGTCGTCCCTGCCGTGGCGGATGGACAAGGCACATTGACGTCACAACACCATTGCAATGCACGGCCTTGTGACGACATTGTAGGGGGTGATCATTCACTGGTCAACAACGACAACAAAAAAATTCTGGCCTGGACTTTTGCAGCTGTTTTAGACTAATTTCAGTGCCGATTCCAAATCTGATCTCAGATTTGCTCTATCACATCTCTTTTTTATGCTATCGGCATACCCCATTTTCATTGATTTTACCCGAAATTAACTCTGTCACTTATGATTGCAAGTTGTTGCGAGTCAGTGACTGCTTTAGTGTTAAAATATGGTGCTGAATTTTTATGATAGTGTGTTTATAATATAATTTTATGTAGATATCCACATTTATTTAATATTTTTATTCTGCAGTTTTTATTGAAAATGCTATATTTGATATCTCAAAACCTGATGTGATAGACAAAAACTGATGCCAGATTTGGAATCAGCACCCCAAAATGGCCTAATGACGATGATGCTGCCTATGACCACGCCGCCAATGATGATGATGATGGCGATAATGTGAATCATCGCGAAACGCTTGCACATCCGCCGTGGCAAATCTCTCCGCGGACTCACCAGGGGCACACGTGCACCCCAAGGCGGGGTTCCCTTCCGTCTGGTTCATCCACATTCCGACCCGTCTTTGTATCTCCCGTTTCCAGTGCCAGCGAAACAGGCACAAGCACATACCACCACCCCCCCCACTATCTCTGGCTCTCTCCATCAACGGCGCATCGCACACATCGTGGTTGGCCATGGGGGGTTTAAGACCACGCAGGAATGCATCGACTCGCGTCAACTATTCAAGGTACGGAGAGGTGCAGGCACAGCCCCTGCAAGTGCCTTCCTCGAGGCCACTGCTAGCCGCAGGTGTGCACCACCGGGAGGGAGCTGTGGTGTCGTGTCGTTTGGCCTACTCTTCCACACTCCCCAGGGCAGAGACGAGAGCCACGCTTTACCCCGCCGCACGCGACTTGCCGATCGCAGGCGATTCATTTAGTCGGCGAGATGTTAACTACCTCGCCTGGTCTACAGGAGGTCGTGGGTTCGATCCTAACCCTGACACCTGCTGCGTGTCTCTCTCTCATCATCATCACGGTGGCTAGGAGATGTTAACTACCTCACCTGGTATACAGGAAGTCGTGGGTTCGATCCTAACCCTGACACCTGCTGCGTGTCTCTCTCATCATCATCACGGTGGCTAGGAGATGTTAACTACATCGCCTGGTGTACCGGACGTCGTGGGTTCGATCCCGACCCTGACGCCTGCTGCTGTATATTTGGAGTTTGCGTGTCTCGCTCTCTCATCATCATCATCACCATGGTGGCTAGGAGATGTTAACTACCTCGCCTGGTCTACAGGAGGTCGTGGGTTCGATCCCGACCATGACGCCTGCTGTATATTTGGACTTTGCGTGTCTCTCTCTCTCTCCGTGGCCGCGTGGATTTCTCCTCTGGCTCCTCTGATGTATTTTATTTAGTAATCGACGTCACGCCTTTCGAGTATTTGGCTGCTATGAATGTGCACGCGATGACGGTGAGCCCACTCCGCTCAGCTATTGTCTGTGATAAGCCAGGTCGCCTCTGAAAAAGAACTACGTTGCAGATCAGCGGGGCCTCAACAAAACACGTTAAATTAACGCTGCTACTGCTTTTGCTGCTGTTGCAATGAGCCTCCCTGCGTAGGTAATTGCGCCATCATGCCCCATGGCTCCCCATCCATCCATCCGTGCGTGCGTGATGGGACAGTGTGCGGAGAGTTCCCGCCGTACCCTTTCAACGTCGTAAATCTTCCTTGATGATGACGATGTTTCCGATGGCGATGGTGATGTTGACGATGTTGACGATGACGATGATGGTAATGGTGATGTTGATGGTGGTAACGTTGATGTTGTAGCCGCTGTGCGAGGCGGCCTACAACGGCGACGAGCTGCTCGTCTCGTGGCTGCTGGACCAGTGATGTCGATGTTGACGATGTTGATGACGACGTTGATGGTAATGGTGATGTTGACGATGATGTTGATGTTGACGATGTTGATGGTGATGTTGACGATGACGATGATGATGTTGATGATGATGTTGATGGTAACGTCGATGTAGTAGCCGCTGTACGAGGCAGCCTACAAGGGCAACGCTCTGCTCGTGTCGTGGCTGCTAGACCAGTGATGTTGATGTTGACGGTGATGTTGATGATGATGTTGATGGTGATGTTGATGATGATGTTGATGGTAATGTTGATGGTGATGATGTTGATGTTGTAGCCGCTGTGCGAGGCCGCCTACAAGGGCGACGAGCTGCTCGTGTCGTGGCTGCTGGACCGCGACCCCTCGCGGATCGACGGCCGCGACCCCAACGGCGACTCGTCGCTGCTGGCCGCGTGCCGCGGGGGCCACCCCCCCGTCGCGCGCCTCCTGCTCAAGCGCGGCGGGGACATCGGAGCCACCACCAAGGTAGCGTCGTCCTCATCACCGTCGTCGTCACCGTCGTCACCGTCGTCGTCGTCATCATCACCGTGGTCGTCACCGTCGTCGTCATCGTCGTCGTCACCATCGTCGTCATCACCGTCGTCATCACCGTCGTCATCATCATCGTCGTCGTCACCGTCGTCGTCATCGCCGTCGTCATCGCCGTCATCATCATCGTCGTCATCACCGTCGTCATCACCGTCGTCATCATCGTCGTCGTCGTCACCGTCGTCGTCATCACCGTCGTCATCACCATCGTCAACATCGTCGTCAACATCATCGTCAACATCGTCGCCATCTTCAACATCATCGTCATTATTACCATCATCGTCAACATCGTTGTCAACATCATCACCATCATCGTCAACATCATCGTCAACATCGTCGCCATCTTCAACATCATCATCAACATCACCGTCGTCAACATCATCATCATCATCATCGTCAACATTGTCGCCATCTTCAACATCATCGTCAACATCATCATCACGTCAACATTGTCGCCATCTTCAACATCACTGTCATCATCACCATCGTCAACATCACCGTCATCATCACCATCGTCAACATCACCATCATCGTCAACATCACCATCATCGTCAACATCGTCGCCATCTTCAACATCTCGTTATAAAGCTTTCGTGACTGCAGGGATTCATCTTCTTGGTTCTTTCGGTAAAGTCACGTAGAAGGGAAGTAATACAATAATAAAAATAAAACATTTACTTCCCTTCTACGTAACTTTACCGAAAGAACCAAGAAGATCTTCAACATCATCGTCAACATCATCGTCAACATCGTCGCCATCTTCAACATCATCATCATCATCATCGTCAACATTGTCGCCATCTTCAACATCATCGTCAACATCATCACCATCATCGTCAACATCGTCGCCATCTTCAACATCATCGTCAACATCACCATCGTCAACATCATCATCACCATCATCGTCTACATTGTCGCCATCTCCAACATCATCGTCATCGCCACCATTGTCAACATCATCATCACCATCATCGTCAACATCGCCACTATTGTCAACATCATCGTCATCGTCACCATCGTCAACATCATCGTCAACATTGCCACCATTGTCAACATCGTCATCGTCACCATCGTCACCATCGTCAACATCGTCATCATCATCACCATCACCATCATTGTCATCATCGTCATCATCGTCATCACCATCGCCATCATCATTGTCATCATCGTCATCATCGTCATCACCATTGTCATCATCACCAGCATCTTCATCATCTACATCGCCACCATCATCATTATCTACATCGACACCATCATCACAATCGTCATCATTAACCTCTACATCGACACCATCATCATCACCTCCATCATCACCATCAACCTCTACATTGACATCATTATCACCATCACGATCTTCATCATCTACACAATCATCACCATCATCATCTCTCTCATTGTGGGGAGCGGTGGCCTAGCGGTTAGCACGCCGCGCTATTAATCTGGCGACCCGAGTTCGATTCCCGCTCACGGCCAACACCCAGTGACGATTATCTGAACCGATCCTGAGCCTCCCCTAGGTCGACTCAGCCTCAACTGAGTACCCGGTGCGGGGTGTGTAAGGCGGCCGGGCTTGGCGCAGGCCACCCACCCCTTCGCCCGCTGCTGCTCGCTAGCAGCACTTGCCCCAGCACTCCGTGGAGGCTACACGGGGCGCCTTTGCTGTCTGTGCGTGGTGCAGAGTGGCCGCTCGTGTCTCCACGTGGCGGTGAGGCGGAGATTCTCGTGGCTGGACGCGCTGCTCATCGTACTGCTCATGCCTGTGCTCATCGGCTACTGGATCATGGTGACGACCCCCGCTGGGACACCCCCTGGGACACCCCCTGGGACACCCCCTGGGACCCCTACAAGACTCCATTGGGACCCCCACTGGGCTCCCATATCACCCCCATGGAGACCTCCCCGTGGGATTCTCTATGGGACCATTATATAGGACCCTGTGGGATCCCAATGGGATATGTATGGGACTCCTATGGGATCTCTACAGGGCCATTTCGGACCGCTATGGAACTCCTGTGGGACACTCTATGGGACCCCAATGAGACCTCTAATGGGATAATTGTGGGACACCTATGGGATACCTATGGGATCCCTTTGAGACCCCGGGCAATGGGTGAGCGAGAGGGTGAGCGAGTGGGTGAGTGAGTGGGTGAGTGAGCGAGTGGTGAGTGAGTGAGTGGGTGAGCAAGTGGGTGAGTGAGTGGCCAGCGAGTGGGTGAGCGAGTGGGCGAGCGAGTGAGCGAGTGGGTGAACGAGTGGGTGAGCGAGGGGTGAGCGAGAGGGTGAGCGAGTGGGTGAGCGAGTGGGCGAGCGGGTGGGTGAGTGAGTGGGCGAGCGAGTGGGTGAGCGAGCGGGGTGAGCGAGTGGTGAGCGCTGCGTCTCCGTGGTGAGTAGGTGCAGAAGCGCCGCTTCAACGAGGATCTCGTGAAGCTGCTCCTGGAGGCCGGAAGTGACGTCAACGCAGTGGACAAAGTGAGCGCTCACCACTCCTCACCACTCCTCACTCACCACTCCTCACTCACCACTCCTCACTCACCACTCCTCACCACCCCTCGACTCACTACTTCCCCGCCCCTCCGATTGGCACGGTACGGCTACGTACGGCGCGAAAGACGTTCAACGTACATACTCCTCACGATGTAAAGCTCTCGTGACTGCAGGGATTCATCTTCTTGGTTCTTTCGGTAAAGTCACGTAGAAGGGAAATACGACTACTTACTCACCACTCTCACCACCCCTCCCACCTCCCCTCTCCTCCCTTAACTCCTCCTCCCCGCCCCCCTCCCCCCCTTCCTCCCCCTCCCGCCCTCCCCTCCCCCCCTCCCCCCGCCCCCCGGTAGAGTGGCAACACGGCGCTGCACTACGCCTGCTCGCTGCACAACCACGGAGTGGGGAAACTGCTGCTCACGGCCAACGCCAGCGTCTCCATCCAGAACAAGGTGGCACCACCGCCATCATCGTCATCACCAACATCGTCATCACCACCGCCAACGTCGTCATCATCACCGCCAACATCGTCATCACCACCGCTATCACCACCATCATCTCTCACCATCACTGTCACCACCGCCATCACCAGCATCATCTCTCACCATCACCACCACTATCATCATCACCACCACCACCATCATCTCTCACCATCACCACCATCACCACCACCATCATCACCACCACCATCATCACCACCACCATCATATCTGAGCATCACTGCCGCCACCATCATCATCACCACCGCCATCATTAGCATCACCACCATCATCGTCATCACCACCATCATCACCACCATCGTCACCACCACCACCATCATCACCACCACCACCATCGTCACTACCACCATCATCCTCACCACCACCATCACCAGCATCACCACCATCATCATCACCACCACCATCATATCTGAGCATCACTGCCGCCACCATCATCATCACCACCGCCATCATTAGCATCACCACCATCATCGTCATCACCACCATCATCACCACCATCATCACCACCATCGTCACCACCACCACCATCATCACCACCACCACCATCGTCACCACCACCATCATCCTCACCACCACCATCACCAGCATCACCATCACCAGCATCACCACCACCACTTACACGACATTGAAGGCGACGCACGGCCTCAGCCACTGGTCGTGGCCCCACGCCGACAGCGCCGTCACGCCGCTTCTCCGTGCCCCCCCCACCCCCCACCCCCCCCCCGCCCCCCCCCACCCCCCCCCGCGTGCAGGAGGGCCTCACCGCGGTCGACCTGGCGGCCGCCGGCAACTTCTCCAAGCTGCTGCCGCTGCTGCGTCAGCACCAGGAGCGGCGGCGCACCGAGGAGCTGGCGGCCAGCGCCGTGCGCGCCGGCCTGCGCGCTCGGAGCGCCTCCTCCTCCACCTCCTCCTCCACCTCGTCGCTCCACCACGACGGCGATGACGAGGAGGGGGCCGAGCGGAGGCGGGACGAGTGAGGGGTGGAGGAGAGGTGGACCGTGCCAGGGGGTGCGGTCACGTGGGGGGGGTGTGGGGGGGTGTGGTCACGTGGGGGGGGGGGGGGGGGGGGGGGGGGGGGTGCGGTCACGTGGGGGGGGGGGGGGGTGGTCACGTGGGGGGGGGGGTGCGGTCACGTGGGGGGGGGGGGGGCACACGTAACGCGCTGGGGGTGATTGGGGTTCTAGGCTGAAATTCTCGCCGCGGAATTCGCCGTCGCTAGCCTGGGGCGACAAGACTGTAACAGCAACTTTAAAGGTCTCCGCTAATTATATTTGTAGCAGGTCAGGGTCCAGCTGGGCTGTAGTTGCTCTTTTTCAGAAGCGCAATCACAAACGATAGCTCCAACCCAAGTGGGCTCATCATCATCAACATCATCATCATCAACATCATCATCATCGTCGTCGTCGTCGTCGTCATCATCATCATCGTGTGGACATATCAGCCAAACACTCGAGACGCGCGACGTCGATTCTAAATGTGGAGGGGAGAAACCGGAGGACCCGGAGGAAAATCCACGCGACCACAGGGAGAGAGACAGAGAGACACGCAAACTCCAAATATACAGCAGCAGGCGTCAGGGTCGGGGATCGAACCCACGACCTCCTGCACACCAGGCGAGGTAGTGAACATCTAGCCAGCGTAGACTGGGCCATGTCACCGAGTAGCCACAGCCACGGCACGCTATCGTGGACGTAGCGTGCCGGGTGTGGTAATCTCCTTGCTGGGTGTCGCGAGGTGGACGTGGCGACTAGGAGCAGGGCGCGGGCTCGCAGCAAGAGGGAAGGTTGATGGTGCACGTGGCGTGCCGGTAAGCACAGACCCCCGTAGAGGCCACAGGACACCGGGGGACGGATTGCGTGAAGCCACGACCCCCGGGCCCGAACGGCGATGACTTGCGGCCTTGGCCACAGCCACCGAGACACCCCGAGCAGCTATCGCAGACGATAAGACATCGTGACACAGTGTGAAATGAGCAGCTCTCAAATTTTTTTTTATGATAAATAAATAAATAGACCTTCATCGCCACCTCGGTTGGCGCTGTTCGGTAACGAAAGCGGACTCCGACGGAATCACCAATCTTGCTGATATTAGCCAATCAAATGAAAGCAGGGCGTGTCACATCATAACTCGATCCATCGCTCGATTGGCAATCACTCGGACACAGGCGATTAACCCGCAAGATCGCGATTAACCCGGTGTTTGTTTTAATGTTTGCTTATTGTGGATGGACTGAGCGGGAATCGATACAATCCCATCTTGCTTAACGATCCACAGTGACCGCATATGGGCCAATCTCTCGTCGGGTGTACGATTTGATCGCGTCACAGCGCCACGTATTTTCCTTGTGCCCGAAGCCTCGTCCACTTCACTCGTGCCAAAGCAACGGGGGGTGGTGGTGTGGTGGTGTGGTGGTGTGGTGGTGTGGTGTTGTGGTGATGTGGTGCGTGCGGTACTCATAGCGGTAAGCGCTACGCTGCGCTACGAACCTGGCGACCCCGGCTTCGATTCCCGCTCTCACGGTCAACACCGGAGACGATTATCTGAACCAGTCCTTGGTCTCTCCTAGGTCAACTCAGCCTCAAATGAGTACCTGGTGCGGTGTGTAAACTTCGCCACGAGGGAGACAAAGGCGGCCGGGCGTGGTATTGGCCACCCACCCCTTCGTGTGCCGTGCCGGCCTTCGTAGGAGCTGCTCGCTAACAGCCCTTGGTACTTTGGATACGGGCCACTCTTTGCGTTAAATTATTGTCTCGTAAAATATATATTTTTTTTGTCCTCCCACTTTGAAATAAAAAAAAGAGACAAACGTCGTGCTCTCGCGCCGTGGTTGAAAGGTGCAAGACGCAACTCCGATCATCGCACACGGAGGGAGGCTGATCGTCAGACGGGCGTCGCGTGCATCCTGTACCGCCTGGACACCTGCAGGGCTTTGGAATTGTAGAATTGTAGCGGACACACTGCTCACCAACACACACTGCTCACCAACACACTCTGCTCACCAACACACACTGCTCACCAACACACTCTGCTCACCAACACACACTGCTCACCAACACACTCTGCTCACCAACACACTCTGCTCACCAACACACTCTGCTCACCAACACACTCTGCTCACCAACACACACTGCTCACCAACACACACTGCTCACCAACACACACTGCTCACCAACACACTCTGCTCACCAACACACACTGCTCACCAACACACACTGCTCACCAACACACACTGCTCACCAACACACTCTGCTCACCAACACACTCTGCTCACCAACACACACTGCTCACCAACACACACTGCTCACCAGCACACTCTGCTCACCAGCACACTCTGCTCACCAACACACACTGCTCACCAACACACACTGCTCACCAACACACTCTGCTCACCAACACACTCTGCTCACCAACACACTCTGCTCACCAACACACACTGCTCACCAACACACACTGCTCACCAACACACACTGCTCACCAACACACTCTGCTCACCAACACACTCTGCTCACCAACACACTCTGCTCACCAACACACTCTGCTCACCAACACACACTGCTCACCAACACACTCTGCTCACCAACACACACTGCTCACCAACACACTCTGCTCACCAACACACTCTGCTCACCAACACACTCTGCTCACCAACACACTGCTCACCAACACACACTGCTCACCAACACACACTGCTCACCAACACACTCTGCTCACCAACACACACTGCTCACCAACACACTCTGCTCACCAACACACTCTGCTCACCAACACACACTGCTCACCAACACACTCTGCTCACCAACACACTCTGCTCACCAACACACTCTGCTCACCAACACACTCTGCTCACCAACACGCTCTGCTCACCAACACACTCTGCGCACCAACACACTCTGCTCACCAACACACACTGCTCACCAACACGCTCTGCTCACCAACACACTCTGCGCACCAACACACTCTGCTCACCAACACACACTGCTCACCAACACACTCTGCTCACCAACACACACTGCTCACCAACACGCTCTGCTCACCAACACACTCTGCTCACCAACACACTCTGCTCACCAACACACACTGCTCACCAACACGCTCTGCTCACCAACACACTCTGCGCACCAACACACTCTGCTCACCAACACACACTGCTCACCAACACACACTGCTCACCAACACACTCTGCGCACCAACACACTCTGCTCACCAACACACACTGCTCACCAACACACTCTGCTCACCAACACACTCTGCTCACCAACACACTTTGCTCACCAACACACTCTGCTCACCAACACACACTGCTCACCAACACACTCTGCTCACCAACACACTCTGCTCACCAACACACACTGCTCACCAACACACTGCTCACCAACACACTCTGCTCACCAACACACTCTGCTCACCAACACACACTGCTCACCAACACACTCTGCTCACCAACACACACTGCTCACCAACACACACTGCTCACCAACACACTGCTCACCAACACACTCTGCTCACCAACACACTCTGCTCACCAACACACTCTGCTCACCAACACACACTGCTCACCAACACACACTGCTCACCAACACACACTGCTCACCAACACACTCTGCTCACCAACACACACTGCTCACCAACACACACTGCTCACCAACACACTCTGCTCACCAACACACACTGCTCACCAACACACACTGCTCACCAACACACACTGCTCACCAACACACACTGCTCACCAACACACTCTGCTCACCAACACACTCTGCTCACCAACACACTCTGCTCACCAACACACACTGCTCACCAACACACACTGCTCACCAACACACTCTGCTCACCAACACACTCTGCGCACCAACACACTCTGCTCACCAACACACACTGCTCACCAACACACTCTGCTCACCAACACACTCTGCTCACCAACACACTTTGCTCACCAACACACTCTGCTCACCAACACACACTGCTCACCAACACACTCTGCTCACCAACACACTCTGCTCACCAACACACACTGCTCACCAACACACTGCTCACCAACACACTCTGCTCACCAACACACTCTGCTCACCAACACACACTGCTCACCAACACACTCTGCTCACCAACACACACTGCTCACCAACACACACTGCTCACCAACACACTGCTCACCAACACACTCTGCTCACCAACACACTCTGCTCACCAACACACTCTGCTCACCAACACACACTGCTCACCAACACACACTGCTCACCAACACACACTGCTCACCAACACACTCTGCTCACCAACACACACTGCTCACCAACACACACTGCTCACCAACACACTCTGCTCACCAACACACACTGCTCACCAACACACACTGCTCACCAACACACACTGCTCACCAACACACACTGCTCACCAACACACTCTGCTCACCAACACACTCTGCTCACCAACACACTCTGCTCACCAACACACACTGCTCACCAACACACACTGCTCACCAACACACTCTGCTCACCAACACACTCTGCTCACCAACACACACTGCTCACCAACACACTCTGCTCACCAACACACACTGCTCACCAACACACTCTGCTCACCAACACACACTGCTCACCAACACACACTGCTCACCAACACACACTGCTCACCAACACACACTGCTCACCAACACACTCTGCTCACCAACACACACTGCTCACCAACACACTCTGCTCACCAACACACACTGCTCACCAACACACTCTGCTCACCAACACACTCTGCTCACCAACACACTCTGCTCACCAACACACACTGCTCACCAACACACTCTGCTCACCAACACACTCTGCTCACCAACACACTCTGCTCACCAACACACACTGCTCACCAACACACTCTGCTCACCAACACACGCGGAGGCAGGCAAGGGGATGCAGATCGTCGATTCCACCTTCGTCAGCCCTGCAATTTCCTGCTCGCCAAACCGCCGGCAGAAGGACCTCCACTCGAATTAGGGGGGGCTTCTTCTGTCGATTTGAAGCTTTCGTGACTGCAAGGATTCGTACTCTTAGGTTGTCTCCGTTAAAGTCACGTAGGTGAAACATAAAATTTCAATTAATAAAAGTTAAAATTATTTTAGCAAAAAAAAGAAAAATTATTTTACCTTTTATTAAAAATAAATAATAAAATTAATAAAAGTGAAATAATTTTAGTAAAAATATTAAAAGTAAAATTATTTTACTTTTATTAAAAATAAAATTAATAAAAGCAAACTAATTTTAGCAAAATTATTAAAAGTAAAATTATTTTACTTTTATTAAAAATAAAATTAATAAAAGTAAAATAATTTTAGTAAAATAATTAAAAGTAAAATTATTTTACTTTCATTAATTTTAATTTTATTTCTTACCCACGTGACTTCACCGAAAAAACCTAAGAGTATGGGGCTTCTATAGTTGTATTTGGCCTACTCTTCCGCGCTCGGTCGTTGAAGTTATTTGATGCGGCTGGACGGAGGAGCGGGTGATGTCTCCATCCGTACAGGGAGCCCAGTGCCAATGTGGAGATCTGCTGCTGGCCACGAGGAGAGGGCCTCAGCGGAGAGAGATGTTCGTCTTCTTGGTTCTTTCGGTAAAGTCACGTAGAAGGGAAATAATAAAATAATAAAAAAGAAACCATAATAAAATAATTATCACGACGTTTCTTTCGGTAAAGTCACGTAGAAGGGAAATAATAAAAATAAAACATAATAAAATAATTTTCACGACGTTTCGGCCACAATGCAAGCAGCTGTCCTCAGGTGAAGAACAGGTCTGGCTTGCGTTGTGGCCGAAACGTCGCGAGAATTAGTTTATTATTTTAATATGTTTATTTTTATTATTTTATCATTTTTATCTTTATTATTTTATTACTTCCATTCTACGTGACTTTACCGAAAGAACCAAGAAGATGAATCCCTGCAGTCACGAAAGCTTTCCCCAGCCCCGCCATCTCCGTTGATGGAGCGCAGGCCACAGTGGCACACCGTGTCAACCCGTACGAATTACTCCGTATTCTTGAACAGGGAAATTGAGTTTTAAAAATAATTGTCTATTTGTTTGTGTTTCTCCCTTGTGATGGGACTTTGTAAGATGAAAGTTGAGATTTTTAAGGGCCACGGGGTGACTGATAAAGCCTGAATTGGTCTGTAATGAGGTTAGGCACTGATAAGGGGTTTACAGGTGTGTAGAAGTGTAGTGTATAGTGTAGTGTATAGCAGAGGTGGGACAAAGTCATTGTTATGCAAGTCCAAGTCGAGTCGCAAGTCATCAAATTCATGACTCGAGTCTGACTCGAGTCCAAGTCACATGACTCGAGTCCACACCTCTGGTGTATAGTGTAATGTATATTGTAGTGTATAGCGGAGTGTGTAGTATATAGTGTAATGTGTAGTGTAGTGTATAGTGTAGTGTGTAGTGTAGTGTATAGTGAGCATGTGGGTGGGTGAGTGAGCATGTGGGTGAGTGAGCATGTGGGTGAGTGAGTGGGCATGTGGGTGAGTGGGCATGTGGGTGGGTGAGTGAGAATGTTGAGCATGTGGGTGGGTGAGTGAGCATGTGGGTGGGTGAGTGAGTATGTGGGTGGGTGAGTGAGCATGTGGGTGGGTGAGTGAGCATGTAGGTGAGTGAGTGGGCATGTGGGTGGGTGAGTGAGTATGTGGGTGGGTGAGTGAGCATGTGGGTGGGTGAGTGAGCATGTGGGTGAGTGAGTGGGCATGTGGGTGAGTGAGTGGGCATGTGGGTGGGTGAGTGAGTATGTGGGTGGGTGAGTGAGCATGTGGGTGAGTGAGCATGTGGGTGGGTGAGTGAGCATGTGGGTGGGTGAGTGAGCATGTGGGTGAGTGAGTGGGCATGTGGGTGAGTGAGCATGTGGGTGAGTGAGTGAGCATGTGGGTGAGTGAGCATGTGGGTGGGTGAGTGAGTATGTGGGTGGGTGAGTGAGCATGTGGGTGAGTGAGCATGTGGGTGGGTGAGTGAGCATGTGGGTGGGTGAGTATGTGGGTGGGTGAGTGAGCATGTGGGTGAGTGAGCATGTGGGTGGGTGAGTGAGCATGTGGGTGAGTGAGCATGTGGGTGGGTGAGTGAGCATGTGGGTGGGTGAGTGAGTATGTGGGTGAGTGAGTGGGCATGTGGGTGGGTGAGTGAGAATGTTGAGCATGTGGGTGGGTGAGTGAGCATGTGAGTGAGTGAGCGAGCATGTGGGTGGGTGAGTGAGCATGTGGGTGAGTGAGCATGTGGGTGAGTGAGCATGTGGGTGGGTGAGTGAGAATGTTGAGCAAGTGGGTGGGTGAGTGAGCATGTGAGTGAGTGAGCATGTGGGTGGGTGAGTGAGCATGTGGGTGGGTGAGTGAGCATGTGGGTGAGTGAGTGGGCATGTGGGTGGGTGAGTGAGAATGTTGAGCATGTGGGTGGGTGAGCATGTGGGTGGGTGGGTGAGCATGTGGGTGAGTGAGCATGTGGGTGGGTGTGAGCATGTGGGTGAGTGAGCATGTGGGTGGGTGAGTGAGCATGTGGGTGGGTGAGTGAGCATGTGGGTGGGTGGGTGAGTGAGCATGTGGGTGGGTGAGTGAGCATGTGGGTGGGTGGGTGGGTGAGTGAGCATGTGGGTGGGTGGGTGGGTGAGCATGTGGGTGAGTGAGTGAGCATGTGGCTGAGTGAGTGAGCATGTGGGTGGGTGGGTGAGTGAGCATGTGAGTGAGTGAGCATGTGGGTGGGTGAGTGAGCATGTGGGTGAGTGAGCATGTGATGTGGGTGAGTGAGCATGTGGGTGGGTGAGTGAGCATGTGGGTGGGTGAGTGAGCATGTGGGTGAGTGAGTGGGCATGTGGGTGGGTGAGTGGGTGAGCATGTGAGTGGGTGAGTGGGCATGTGGGTGGGTGAGTGGGTGAGCATGTGAGTGGGTGAGTGGGTGAGCATGTGAGTGGGTGAGTGAGCATGTGGGTGGGTGAGCATGTGGGTGAGTGAGAGCGTGAGTTTGTGCGTGTGTATGGGCGGGTGAGTGGGTGATTTGATGGTTCCGCCTGTGTCTTTTCGGAGGAAGAAATGCCAAAGTGAGGGAGTCGTGAGGTCTTTGGGTCTCGAACGGGGAGATGTTCAAACCCCAAATTCGAGGCTTGCAGTCTGCGTGTGTCGCCGATCTGCAACTGCCCTTGAAGCTGTTTGGCCTCCAACAGAGGCAGCCAGCCTCATGATTATTCAACGTCTGGCTACTGTGCTGACTAATGCGTCCCATAGTTGTACTACTACTACTCCCCTCTGCACATACTAAATAACAATTACAAAGATCCAGCGGTGGCCGTGAGCGGGAATCGAACTCGGCTCGCCTGGTTCGTAGCGCAGCCGCGGCGCAAACCGCTGCGCCACCGCTCCCCAAAGAAAAAGATCCCCCGTATAGCCTGCGACAGACTGTAGGGGCAAGTGCTGTTAGCGAGTAGAATCTATGAAGGCCGGCACTGTGGCACACGAGGGGGTGGGTGGCCAAACACCAACCCCGGCCGCCTTTGTCTCCCTGAGTGGCGATGCTTACTACACATTGTACGAGGTACTCATTTGAGGCCGAGTCGACCTAGGGGGGGGGGGAGCGGCTCAGACAATCGTCGCCGCTGTTGGCCGTGAGCGGGAATCGAACTCGGCTCGCCCAGGGGCTCGCAGCCGCGGCGCTAACCGCAGCGCCACCGCTCCTCGCACTCAGCCAGCGACAGTCGCTATGGTGACAGCCCTGTTCGCGTCACTTTCTGAGCGCGTGTTACAAACTCGCAGCCATATTGGTCAGGGGGGGAGCGCGTGAAGCGCCGCCCCGCCTCCTATTCGTCGCCGCTCGGTGACGTCGACGCGCACACCCCCCCCCCCGCCCGGCCCCTCCCCCGGGGCCCCATTCACAACCGCAGCCGCCTTTCCCCTATCCAACATGGCCGCCTACCCAATGTGGCCACCTACCCAACATGGTCGCCTTAATCTAAGTTGTCTTGTGGTTGTTGTTGTTGTTTGACTTGCATCCCACTGAGATTTTTGCACACAGTGTTGGTGTACGGTGCTTTTTCTGCAATATTTTGCTGTCTTTTCTTGGATTTTCTGTTTGCACATAGTCACTTTAAGATGTATTCTTGTTCATGTTTTTGTTTTCTGTTTGTTGCGGTTGCACCCGATTCAAGCGCCGAATGGCTCACAGGGCTATACCAAATAAATTAACTTGAACCGCCTTTCCCCTACCCAACATGGCCACCTACCCAACATGGCCACCTACCCAACATGGCCGCCTACCCAATATTGCTACCTACCCAACATGGCCGCCTACACAATATGGCCACCTACCCAACATGGCCGCCTTTCCCCTACCCAACATGGCCGCCGGGCGAACTCGCCGACCTCCACTGCCCTCCAGCGGCAGCAGCGTCTCGCCGGAAGCCACGTGGAGGAGTCTCTCCCGGGCGCGAGGCGGCCGACTCAGCGGAGACGCGGGGCAGCGCCCTGCCCGCCTTTGTATCTCTCTCCCTGACAGAGCCCCCCCCCCTCCCCCCTTTATAGCAGAGATACCCCCTCGTACCAGGACCCGCGTCTCCACCCTCAAGACCGTTCTCCATCTGCCCCCCTCCCAACACCCTCCACCACCACAACCACCACCTCTCTCCACCACCACCTCTCTCCACCACCACCACCTCTCTCCACCACCACCACCTCTCTCCACCACCACCACCTTTCTCCACCACCACCAACTCTCTCCACCACCACCACCACCACCTCTCTCCACCACCACCACCTCTCTCCACCACCACCACCTCTCTCCACCACCACCACCTCTCTCCACCACCACCACCTCTCTCCACCACCACCAACTCTCTCCACCACCACCCCTGGTGCTCACCCCCCACCACCTCCACCACCACCTCTCCACCACCACCACCACAATGCTCCGATCCCTCACCCGCCCGGGCACAGCCCTGACCACCCTCCCACCATCCCGTCTCTCTCCCCTCGCCCCTCACCCTCCTCCCCCGCTCGCCCCTCACCCCGCGGTGTCGTCCCCTCGCCTCTTCTCGGCCTCGTCCTCCTCCCGTGGCCGCCGCGCCGACATCACGCGGCGTTGGCTCCCCCAGGCGCCCTCCATCCCCGGCTTGGAGCGCGTCTCGTATCGCGGCCGCGAACACTTCGTGCCGGGACTCGCTCACCCGCCCCGCGAGAGCTGGGAGCGGGGCTGGCTCGCGCCTCGACAAGGGGGGAGGCTCGCAACGTCGGACACGGCGGCGGGGGAGCAGCAGGAGCAGCAGGCGTTCGTGTTTCACCCGCGGACGCAGCTGGTGGAAGGTGAGTTGACACGTGCTGTGGTGGAGTGTGATGGTGTAATGGTGGTGTGGTAGTGTGTAGTGTGGTGTGGTGGTGGTGTAATGGTGGTGTGGTGGTGCTGTGTAGTGTATAGTGGTGGTGTGTAGTGGTGTGTAGGGGTGGAGTGGTGGTGGTGGAGTGGTGGTGGTGGAGTGGTGGTGGTGGAGTGGTGGTGGTGGAGTGGTGGTGGTGGTGGTGGTGGAGTGGTGGTGGTGGTGGAGTGGTGGTGGTGGTGGAGTGGTGGTGTACAGTGGTGTGTAGTGTACAGTGGTGTACAGTGGTGTGTAGTGGTGTGTAGTGGTGTACAGTGGTGGTGTGGTGTGTAGGGGTGTGTAGGGGTGTAGTGTATAGTGGTGTACAGTGGTGTGTAGTGGTGTACAGTGGTGGTGTGGTGTGTAGGGGTGAAGTGTATAGTGGTGTGTAGTGTGTGGTGGTTTAGTGGTGGTGTAGTGGTGTGTAGTGGTGGTGTAGTGTGTAGTGGTGTGTAATGGTGTGGTATATAGTGGTGTGTACTTGAGCGTGTCACGTCGAACATCTGTATTCGTTTCACGAAGTAAAGCGACAAAGTGACTTGGCCGACTTGCTAGCGGGTCAAGCGGGCCAATGTGTGATGAGCAGCTGATCATTGCACGTAGAGGGATCTGTAGAAGGTGCTTCAACAACACATCCCTCCTGCGGAGGGAGCTGGTAGGAACGTTGGGTTGCTCGGTCAATGGCCTGCAGGGTCAACGGCGGCGTGGTGTATTCCGCAAATATGCCCGACTGTGAGGGCGGGCACAAGCCGGCGTGAGTTGGTTAAACGTTGAGTTTTATAAGGGCACCACGGGGTGAACAGCCCCTCCCCACCCAGCCCCACCCCCCACCCAGCCCCACCCCACCCACCCCCCAGCCAGCCCCACCCCCCACCCAGCCCCACCCCTCCCACCCCCCACCCAGCCCCACCCTCCCCACCCAGCCCCTCCCCACCCTCCCCACCCAGCCGATCCCCACCCAGTCCCTCCCCACCCTCCCCACCCAGCCCCTCCCCACCCAGCCCCTCCCCACCCTCCCCTCCCCACCCAGCCCCTCCCTCCCCACCCAGCCCCTCCCTGCACGATGGACGGACGGACACAATAATCCCCTGTGGGCTGGTGTAACCAGGAGGCTCCTACCAGAAAAATGTGAACACTTTTCTGAGAATTTGCAACAATTCCACAACAAATGTTTGTGACTCCGAGCTCTGGAGACCACCTGGAGAAGATTCCAGACATTGTCTCAACAATGATGGCGAACAAATGGGAGACTCTTTGACTTTTTAAAGTTATAAACATTTAGTTTAACACGTAGCAGGCTTTCGCGACCAATATTATTCATAATCAACGTTTTTGGGTGAGATCGCGTTATTTATAAATGTGTCGTAACCCTCCACCACCCAACACGGCCAATCAGCAAAAAAATTGCCCGATGATGCCTGAAGCAATTACCAGCGAAACGTCGCACTACTCAAAAATGTGTAAATGTTGTGGTTTCACGCTTCAACACACCGGTGGGCTAAAGCAATGAACTATTTTGTCTTTTGTCAACGTGACACTTTTTTTTGCTGAATGGCCGTGTCGGGTGGTGGAGGGTTACGACACATTTATAAATAACGCGATCTCACCCAAAAAACGTTGTAAAGGCACGTAGCCTTTCCCACCTGATGACGGACGCTTGTGTTGCGCCCGAAACGTCGTGGTTTATTTTATTTTCTACCCTACATCACTTTACCGAAAGAACCAAAGACTATGGTTCAAATCAAGACTATCAACATGACATTTGTTATCATGTTGCAGTGTCTTATCCGTTCTTTTCCCATTAAAAAACGATAGTCCCATATAAGTGTCCGAAAAACTTTTGACGCACCCCTGTATATTGTACGCATCATATATGGCAAGCACCGATCAGAACCCGTCGGCATACCGCGGCCCACCATGTCACGTCGGTTAAAGCCATGGCACGTGGAGGTAGGGGCCTGTCCCGTGAGTGATCCACCACCACCACCACCTCCTGCCGTCGGTGGGAACTCGCAGAGTTCGACTGCTGCTACTGCTGCTACTGCTGCTACTGCGAGCCTTCATTGTGTCTACTTGCCGCGTGTCGGATCGCCGTGCAAGTAAAAAAAATGTGCGTTGTCGTAAACCCTCCGGAGTCCCACCCGACACAGGCAATTTGTTAAGTTGACACGTGATGAGCAAACGCTGCGAGATGTCATCTCCTGCCTCCCCATGCGATCATCATGCTACTGGCCACACCATCGCCCCGTGCGCCGTGCCGGCCTTCATACGCGATGCTCGCTAACAGCACTTGCCCCAGAAGTCTGTTTTAAGGGGGGGTGCTCCTTTGTCTTTGTGTTGCAGGCGAGCGCCAGGCGCTGTGGCTCACCAAGTCGGTGTTGAGGCCGGGCCTGCCCCCGTCCCTCCAGGCCCTGGTCGCGGTCGCCAAGGCTGAGGCCGAAGCCGGGGACCTCTCGGCCCGGGCCCTGCGGGCTGTGGAGCACGCTCGCCTGTGGGACCTCGGGGAAACGCGGCCGCCTCGACAACGCTTCTGGTCAGCGTGCCGCTCCGGTGTCGTGTTTAGTAGCACGATGTTCAGGGCCCCGATGTTCAGGAGCTAAGACGTTCAAGAAATTCATGTTCCGGTGATAGATGTTCGGGTGGTAGATGTTGAGGTGGTAGATGTTCGGGTGGTAGATGTTGAGGTGGTAGATGTTGAGGTGGGAGATGTTGAGGTGGTAGATGTTGAGGTGGTAGATGTTGAGGTGGTAGATGTTGAGGTGATAGATGTTGAGGTGGTAGATGTTGAGGTGGTAGATGTTGATGTGGTAGATGTTGAGGTGATAGATGTTGAGGTGGTAGATGTGGATGCGGTAGATGTTGATGTGGTAGATGTTGATGTGGTAGATGTTGAGGTGGTAGATGTGGATGTTGAGGTGATAGATGTTGAGGTGGTAGATGTTGAGGTGGTAGATGTTGAGGTGGTAGATGTTGAGGTGGTAGATGTTGAGGTGGTAGATGTGGATGTTGAGGTGGTAGATGTTGAGGTGATAGATGTTGAGGTGGTAGATGTTGAGGTGATAGATGTTGAGGTGGTAGATGTTGAGGTGGTAGATGTTGAGGTGGTAGATGTTGAGGTGGGAGATGTTGAGGTGGGAGATGTTGAGGTGGTAGATGTTGAGGTGATAGATGTTGAGGTGGTAGATGTTGAGGTGGTAGATGTTGAGGTGGTAGATGTTGAGGTGGTAGATGTTGAGGTGGTAGATGTTGAGGTGGTAGATGTTGAGGTGGTAGATGTTGAGGTGGTAGATGTTGAGGTGGTAGATGTTGAGGTGGTAGATGTTGAGGTGGTAGATGTTCAGCAGCTAGACGTTCAAGAGATTAATGTTCAGGGCCTCGACGTTCAGGAGTTCGTGTCGCTGTTCCTCCTCCGTAGAAGTTGCGCAGACCACAGGGGGTTGACTGTCGACTAACACTGTGCCGTGTGTGGTGTGCACGTGTGGTGCGGTGTGTGAACATCACCGCTAGGGAGACAAAGGCGGTCGGGTGTGGTGCTGGCCACCCACCCCCTCGTGTGCCGTTGCGGCCTTCATAGGTGCTCGCTAACAGCACTTGCCCCAACAGTCTGTTAAGGCTACACAGGGTATCTTTGTCTTTGGTGTGGCGCAGCGAGGTGTTGTGGCGAGACCTCATGACCGTGTGCCACTCCCTGGCTCCACGCTACCCGGGCATCCTGGAGCGCAGTCTGGTGGAGGGAGCCAAGATCGGTGTGTCTTGGCAGAGGGGTACATACACACACACGTACACACACTCACACGTACACACTCACACGTACACACACTCACACGTACACACTCACACACGTACACACACTCACACGTACACAGACTCATACACGTACACACACTCATACACGTACACACTCACACGTACACACACTCACACGTACACACTCACACGTACACACACTCACACGTACACACACTCACACGTACACACACTCACACGTACACACACTCACACGTACACACACTCACACGTACACACACTCACACGTACACACACTCACACGTACACACTCACACGTACACACACTCATACACGTACACACACTCACACGTACACACACTCACACGTACACACACTCACACGTACACACACTCATACACGTACACACACTCACACGTACACTCACTCACACGTACACACACTCACACGTACACAGTCACACGTACACAGTCACACGTACACACACTCACACGTACACACACTCATACACGTACACACTCACACGTACACACACTCACACGTACACAGTCACACGTACACAGTCACACGTACACACACTCACACGTACACACACTCACACGTACACACTCACACGTACACACACTCACACGTACACAGACTCATACACGTACACACACTCATACACGTACACACTCACACGTACACACTCACACGTACACACACTCATACACGTACACACACTCACACGTACACACACTCACACGTACACACACTCATACACGTACACACTCACACGTACACACACTCACACGTACACACACTCACACGTACACACACTCACACGTACACACACTCACACGTACACACACTCACACGTACACAGTCACACGTACACACACTCACACGTACACACACTCACACGTACACACAGTCACACGTACACAGTCACACGTACACACACTCACACGTACACACACTCACACGTACACACACTCACACGTACACACTCACACGTACACACACTCACACGTACACACTCACACGTACACACACTCACACACTCACACGTACACAGACTCACACGTACACACTCACACACTCACACGGACACACACTCACAGACTCACACGTACACACTCACACGTACACACACACACACTCACACGGACACACTCACAGACTCACACGTACACACACACTCACGCTTACACACACACACACTCACACGTACACACACTCACACACTCACACACACTCACACGTACACACACATACACACACTCATACACGTACACACACACTCACACGTACACACACACACTCATACGTACACACACATACACACACACACACTTATACACGTACACACACTCACACGTACACACACACACTGACTCACAGGTACACACACACTCACACACACACTCACACGTACACACACACTCACTCACGCACGCTATCACACGCACTCACACCCACACACACGCACTCTCACTCACTCACATGCGCTCACTCACACGCACTCACTCACACAATCTCTCACACACATTGACACGTACAGGCGCACGCACACACTCACTGTCACGTACACTCAGACTCGTATATTGTTGAAGTTAAAGCCGTGAAGACGTCTCTTTAGATATTTATGTTGTTGACGATGTTGTTGACGTTGTTGTTGACGTTGTTGCTGACGTTGCTGACGTTGTTGTTGACGATGTTGTTGACGTTGTTGCTGACGTTGTTGACGATGTTGTTGACGTTGTTGTTGACGATGTTGCTGACGACGATGTTGCTGACATTGTTGTTGACGTTGTTGTTGACGTTGTTGTTGACGTTGCCCGTGCCGCGTGCGCAGGCCCCGAATGTGTCCACGCGCGGGGCCCGCACGGCGCGGTGCTGGTGGGCCGGGCGCCGCTGGGCCGCATCGCCTCCCCGGAGGAGACGGAGTCGGCAAGCGCCGAGCCGCTGCCCGATTTCTCCCCCATCTCCCCGCTCATCGACCTCCAGCGCGTCCACGTCACCCACACGGCCACCACCACGGGTAGCCGCTCACCCGCTCGCTCGCTCACCCAGTCGCTCGCTCACCCACTCGCTCGCTCGCTCACCCACTCACCCACCCGCTCGCTCACCTGCTCGCCAGCACGGGTAGCCGCTCACCCGCTCGCTCGCTCACCCAGTCGCTCGCTCACCCACTCGCTCGCTCGCTCACCCACTCACCCACCCGCTCGCTCACCTGCTCGCCAGCACGGGTAGCCGCTCACCTGCTCGCTCGCTCACCCAGTCGCTCGCTCACCCAGTCGCTCGCTCACCCAGTCGCTCGCCCGCATGTTAAACCCGCTCGCTCACTCAGTCGCTCACCCGCTCGCTCACCCGCTCGCTCACCTGCTCGCCAGCACGGGTAGCCACTCACCCGCTCGCTCGCTCACCCAGTCGCTCGCTCACCCAGTCGCTCGCTCTCCCAGTCCCTCACCCGCATGTTAAACCTGCTTGCTCACCCAGTCGCTCACCCGCTCGCTCACCCGCTCGCTCACCCGCTCGCCAGCACGGGCAGCCGCTTACTCGCTCACTCACCAGTCACTCACCAGTCACTCACCAACATGGATGGCTGCTCACTCACTCGGCCGATGCTCGCTCACCGCCACGGGCAGTCGCTCACCCGGTTGCTCGCTCACCAGACGCTCGCTCGCTCGCATTACAGGGAGCCACTTGGGTGTGTGTGTACCCCCTGTGTGTGCGTGTGTGTGTACCCGCCATGTGTGTGTGTGTACCCCCTGTGTGTGCGCGTACCCCCCCCCCCCCCCCCCCCGTGTAGGGATTCGAGAGGGGTTCCCGTATCCCCACGCTCACACGCTGTTCCTCCTCGAGGGACTGGATGAATGCTGCCGGCTCTCCGCATCGCAGCTGCGCGCCAAGATGCTCGTCTTCAGCTTCGCGCACGCGCTGGCCCAGGCACGCGCACTCTACGGGGTACGTACACGTGTGTGTGTGCGCGTGTGTGCGCATGTGTGTGTACACATGCACGTGTACACGTGTGTGTACACGTGTGTTTGTGGAAACGTGCGTGGTGCTGGCCACCCACCCCCCCTCGTGTCGGCCGTCGTAGGTGCTCGCGAACAACACTTGCCCCAACAGTCGTTAAAGGCTATACGGGGGATCTTTGTCTTGTACACGTGTGTACACAAAAGGTGGCAGTACAGACATTTTTTTATTAGAAAAATAAATCATATCGCCATTGCGTACCTAAGCAGAAACGCTTACCAAATAAGGGATAAAGATTATACAATCGTTTTTGCTATATTTATTTTTTGTACAGTAGAAGCTCCTCACTCTTTAGAAATATATTCCTCAACAGGTTTGATTTTTTGGTGTTGCCCAAATGACAAAGAAACATTTTAATTCAAAAATCACGCAATTGCAAAATATTTAAAAAACCGTTGTCATATTTTCCTGCGTCATCAATGGTAAGTGGCATTTTGACAAAGGAATCTCACCTGCTGCTTTAGTTTTTGATAACCGATGTGTTACATTCCTGCAGCTTAGCTTTTAATTAATTGATCACCTGGGGCTGGTATGGGTTGAAAAACGACCTTACTTTGTAGCTGATGAAAAACAATCCTTATTGGTATTTTGTACTGCCCCCCTAGGCGTTCACGTGTGTGTGTGTACGTAGGGAGCAGTAGTGTAGCGGTTAGCGCTACTAAACCTGGCGACCCGGGTTCGATTCCCGCTCACGGCCAACACCGGTGACGATTATTTCAACCGCTC
This sequence comes from Lampetra fluviatilis, assembly GCF_964198595.1. Taxonomy (NCBI): domain Eukaryota; kingdom Metazoa; phylum Chordata; class Hyperoartia; order Petromyzontiformes; family Petromyzontidae; genus Lampetra; species Lampetra fluviatilis. Next base: position 3,748,475 of record NC_136323.1, on the reverse strand, counting down.
CTGGGCCTCCCCTAGGTCGACTCAGCCTCAAATGAATACCTGGTGTGGTAAACATCGCCACTGGGGAGACAAAGGCGGCCGGGCGTGGTGCTGACCACCCACCCCCTCGTGTGCCGTGCTCGCTAACAGCACTTGCCCCAAGCCTGTTGTTTATATGCATGTCAGCGTGCCGTCAACCATTTCACAACCACAAATGTAACAACCTCTTTCCCCACGGGTCTCATTCTCTCTCTGCGTCGCCCTCCGTTCTCCCCTCCGCCAGGAGGCGCCGCTGCGCTCGCTGCCCGTGCCCCTGGTGGTGCAGAGCGTGGCCACCAACGGACGAGTCTTCCACTTCTCCGCGCTGCAGCTCAACACGACGGAGCTGCGGGGCGGCGACGGCCCCCGCAACGCGGCGTGGACGCTGGGGGACCAGCCGCTGTACCACTTCGCCAAGACGCGGCCACTCGTGCACAAGCGCCTCGTGCAGGTGGGGGGGGGGGGGCTGGAGGGGGGGGGAAGAGTAGGGGGGGGGAAAGAGTAGGGGGGGAAGAGTAGGAAAGGAGGGGGTGGAGAGTAGGGGAGGGGGGGGGAGGAGAGGTAGGAAAAGGGGGGGGGGAGTAGGGAAGGGAGGGGGGGGGAAAGAGTAGGGAAGGGAGGGGGGGGAGTAGGAAAAGGGGGGGGGGAGAGTAGGAAAAGGGGGGGGGGGGGGAGAGTAGGAAAGGGGGGGGGGGAGGTAGGAAAGGGGGGGGGGGAGGTAGGAAAAGGGGGGGGGGAGAGTAGGAAAGGGGGGGGGGGAGGTAGGAAAAGGGGGGGGGGAGAGTAGGAAAAGGGGGGGGGGAGAGTAGGAAAGGGGGAAGAGTAGGAAAAGGGGGGGGGGGAGAGTAGGGAAGGGGGGGGGAGGTAGGGAAGGGGGGGGGGGGAGAGTAGGGGGGGGGGGGAGGTAGGAAAAGGGGGGGGGGGGAGAGTAGGAAAAGGGGGGGGGAGAGTAGGAAAGGGGGAAGAGTAGGAAAAGGGGGGGGGGGGAGAGTAGGGAAGGGGGGGGGGGAGGTAGGGAAGGGGGGGGGGGGGAGAGTAGGGGGGGGGGGAGGTAGGAAAAGGGGGGGGGGAGAGTAGGGAAGGGGGGGGGGAGGTAGGAAAGGGGGGGGGGGAGGTGTTCTTGAGTGTTGCTGTGCTTTGGCTGATGTCCCCTCTCCCCACTGCCCCCCCCCCCAGGTTCCAGTGGGGGTCTCAGGTTTCAACCCCAGCACCTTCTACACCTTCCTTGCCTTCTTCCTCAACGGAGCCCTGTGACAGACTCACTCAGCTACTCACCCACTCACCCACTCACCCACTCAACTACTCACCCACTCACTCAACTACTCACTCACCCACTCACTCAACTACTCACCCACTCACCCACTCAAATTCTCACTCACCCACTCAAATTCTCACTCACCCACTCAAATTCTCACTCACCCACTCAAATTCTCACTCACCCACTCACTCAACTACTCGCTCACCCACCCCACTCGTAGACTTCCGTTTTTGGCCGCTGTGATTCCAGCTTCTTGCACCGCCCGGCCTCTGCAGGGCCCCTTCCCAGGGTCTCTCCAACACCCCTCCCCACCCAGTCCCTCCCAGGCCTCCCGTGCAAGCGAGGCAGCGTTGTGTACCGTGCCTGGTTGGGTTCATTCCATCTCGTGGCTAAATAAAGGATGCGTACACACATGCAGCCTTGCCCAGTGAAGCCGCGTGTGCCTCTGCTTCCCCGAGGCTTGCACTCTGTGTGTGCACTGTGTGAGCGTGCCTGCCATGGAGAGGGGATGACCCGTGGCCTGGGCATCTCCTAGGTCGACTCGGCCTCAAATGAGTACTGCCAACTTTTACCCACTTTAATCATGGGCAGTGACTAGAACCTGGCTAGGAACCCAGGTTCTCGGTGTCTCTTACGAATCTCCCCAACTACAGACCCGGGGATTGAACCCAGTTTCAACGACCTCGCTTGGTATACAGATCGTGGGTTCGACCCCGACGCCTGCTGCTGTATATTTGGAGTTTGCGTCTCTCTCTCTCTCTCTCCCCGTGGTCGCGTGGATTTTTTCCTCCGGGTCCTCTGGTTTATCACTTCCACATTTAGAATCAACATCGCCACGCGTCTTTAGAGGATTTGGCCGCTGCTGCTGTCGCTGCTGTAAACTTCCACACGACAACGATGATAATGACGACGACGACGATGATGACGACGACGACGATGATGACGACGACGACCCCACTTTCGTTGAGCCGTCATTCGTGACCCAGGTTCGTTTCTGGACAGAGAGAAGCTGCATCAGCTCAGTGAGCCTTACCTGCTCTCAGATTTTAGTTTTTTTCTAAACCATCGTTTCGTCTTCACAGTTTTTTAAGTGACCCGGTCCCCGCTCACCCCCCAGCCCAGAACCCCGAGGACGCGATCCCTGACGGTGGCCACGAGAGGGAGACTCACGCCCCCGGCTCCAGGCCGCGGCGATCGGTGTCGGAGCGAGCGAGCGCAGAATCGTGGTAGTTGCCGAACGTCGCTGGTTTGGTGGTGCTTGCAGCTGGTGTTATTGGTTGCTGCTGGTGGTGGGTGGGTGGTGGTAGTGGGTGGGTGGTGGTGGGTGGGTGGTGGTGGGTGGGTGGTAGTGGGTGGTGGGTGGGTGGTAGTGGGTGGTGGTGGGTGGGTGGTGGTGGGTGGGTGGTGGTGGGTGGTGGTTGTGGCTGGTGGTTGTGGGTGGGCGGTGGTTGATGTTGATAATTGGTGGTAGGTTGGTGTCGATGGTGGTGGTGGTGCTTGTTGGTAGGAGTGGTGATTTATTGATGGTCTCGGCCCAGTTAACGTGCACGAAAATCCATCAGATCGAGGCGTTTTGACCATACAACACCACTCTGGTCAGCCCGAGTAAACTATACGACAGGTCAACAACGTTTCCAACAGACAACCACCCCCCCTGCCCCCGTGTGTTGAGGGTGCGTCTGTTCATTTGGTAGTGGTGCCGTGCGTGCTGCGGTGTGGCGGAACAGAGCAGTCGAATTGCCTTGATCACGTGGGAGAGAATGAGGGGGGAGCGCTGGCGCTAGTAGTTAGCACGCCACGCTACGAACCTGGCCACCCGAGTTCGACTCCCGCTCACGGCCAACACTTGTGGCGATTATCTGGACTGGTACTGGGCTTCCCCTAGGTCGACTCAGCCTCAAATGAGTACCTGGTGCGGTGTGTAAACATCACCACTAGGGAGACAAAGGCGGTCGGGCGTGGTGCTGGCCACCCACCCCCTCGTGTACCGTTGCGGCCTTCATAGGTGCTCGCTAACAGCACATGCCCCTACAGTCTGATAAGGCTATATGGGGGATCTTTGTCTTTTGTGTATGTGCGTGTGTACGCGTGTGGTAGTGGGGAGGGGTAGTGTAGCGCGCCGCGCTACGAACCTGGCCGCCCGAGTTCGACTCCCGCTCACTGCCAACACCGGTGGCGATAATCTGGACCGGTACTGGGCCTCCCCTAGGTCTACTCGGCTTCTAAACGAGTTACCTCAGTGCTGTGGGTAAAAATATCGCCACGTGGCGCCGGTCGGCCACCCCCTCGCCTCGCTAACGGTGCCCGCCCATGTGTACGAACTCACAGTGCGCCTGGCACAGGCACCGTGGCTACATCACCGTGTCTTCGTGTGCGAATCAGTGCCGGATTACCCTAGTAGCACAAGTAGCTACATAATGCTACAGGGCCCCGCACTTTCAAGGGCCCCGCGCTAAATGCTTTCAAGCTATCAATTCCGGTTCGGTGACTCTGCACTTGCTCTATTACTATAGTACTATACCGCCTTCAACTTTCATGAACGACTAGGTGTTTAGCGATTTGTCGTATTATCTGGCTGTATAGCAAATGCAAAAATACAATTGTTTTACTGTGCAAGTTAAACATTTGTCTTTTAATATTTACGCGTTTTAAAAAAATGTAGGGCCCCTTGAAAACATGCTACAGGCCCCACACACTAGCTTAATCCGGCACTGGTGCGTGTGGCGTGTACTGCTGCCCGGCACGTGCTGCCATGTGGGAGGGAGCCGCTCTCACGAATCCCCGGCGACCAGAGCTTCAACGGACCCCGCGGCGTCGATCGGCTTGACGTGCCGCGCCAGAGTTGCCGAACCGGTGACCTCCGCCGCGAGTGGCCGCGAGCACCGTAGGCCCGTATCGCCGCGGCGACGGCGGCGCATGGCGGCGCGCGGCACGACGGCCTCCCCCCCCAAACCGCGAGAGATCCCAGATGCGGCAGACGACCGCAGACCGAACGCGCCGGCCGCGTCCGTACCGAAGCGATGTCGCGTCTCGAGACGTTCCGACTTAACTAGGCGGCAAGGAACGTTAACGAGCCGTTGTGAGACGCCATGACGTCGCCCCCGACAACGTCGCCCCGACAACGTCGCCCCGACAACGTCGCCCCGACAACGTCGCCCCGACAACATCACCCCTGACAACGTCGCCCCCACGTCACCACAACGTCGCCCCGACAACGTCGCCCCGACAACGTCGCCCCGACAACGTCGCCCCGACAACGTCGCCCCGACAACGTCGCCCCGACAACGTCGCCCCGACGTCGCCCCTGACGTCGCCACGACGATAACGTGCGGGGCGTCGCCCCATCGCTCCGTCCAAGCGATGGCGTCAACCTGTCGTCAAGTTAATTGCGGTGCCGATTGTTGCTGGCCGCTTGACGTTTTAAAAATAAAAATTCCCAGACCCTTTTGTGCTTTGGCCAACCGTGTTGTAAAAACAGGAACAACACCAGGACGATACCAACAACAACGCAACACCAACACCAACACAACAACACAACAACTCCACACGCGCACGTGTATCGTGCCGAGCTCCAGGTGACACCGTCCCCGGCCATCCCTCCGCCCTTCACCCCCAACCCGCCGGTGTGATTGGCTCCGAGCGTCGGGTGGTGGAGGGTCTTGGCGACACAGACCTGCAGGCGCGGTGGGAGAGAGGGCGGCGTGCACGCCGCTGTTGAGGAATTTCTGTTCGTGGTGAGGTTTTTTTTTTCTGCGCATGGAGAGGAGACTGGAGAGAGGGGGGGGGGGGGCTATGAGGGGGGGGGGGGCAGGTGGTGGCGGGCGATGCTCTAAGCTCTGCACGGATGGATTCAAGAATTCACACCTCGCAGCAACACGCACCTGGCAAGCACTGCCACGTGGTGGTGGTCACCCATCCGAGTTCAGCGGGCTCAGACCTGCTTTTCTTGCGAGGGCGGGCGGGCATTGGGGGGTGACCAGACCTGGGAGGCTAAGCAGGTTCGTGCCTGGGCCCGTGCTCGATACGTAGGGGGCGGTGGGGGGGGGGGTAGGAGGCGAGATTTTGATCGTCGTTTGATCCAAGTGCTCGTCGTTTGATCGATGAATGCGCCGCAAGCGTCAAGTCTCCTCCACCGACATCACCACCACCGACATCACCGACATCACCGCCGCCACCGCCATCACTGCCCGCTGGCCGCTCGGTCCAGCAGCTCGTATCGCCGGCGCAGCTCCCCGACGCGCCCTTGCCCCAGGGCGGCCGTGCCGGCTTGCGCCGAGGGGGACGCGGAGAGGAGGGGTCCGCCGGGCTGCGATGCCGGGCGTGCCGAGCGCGCCGAGCGTGCCGAGCGCGCCGGGAGCGCCGGGAGCGCCGAGCGTGCCGGGGGGGGGCAGCTGAGCCGCGCCGCGTCCCCCCGAACGAGCAGCAGCGGCGAGGGCGGAGGGGTAGACGCGGACGCCGCCGTTGCCGCGGCGACGTCGGTGAGGAGCGACGGCAGCGAGCCGCCGTGCTGGTTGCCGCACGACGCCGTCGTGGCCGCCCGGCGCCGCGGGGAGGGAGACGAGGTGGACGAGGTGGACGAGGTGGTGGAGGTGGAGCTGTGGAGACGGGGGGTGGGGGGAGAGAGCGGAGAGGTCACGGGGCCGGTGGACATCGGAGAGACTGTTCTGGCGTCTGGCTAAAAGTGTTGTCCGGTTGTGTGTGTTATGGTGTGTGTTGTGTGTGTTGTGTGTGTGTTGTGTGTGTATGTGTGGTGTCTGTGTGGTGTGTGTGGTGTGTGTGTGTTGTGTGTGTGTTGTGTGTGTGTGCTGTGTTGTGTGTGTGTGTTGTTTGTTGTGTGTGTGGTGTGTATGTGTGTTGTGTGTGTTGTGTGTGTTTGTTGTGTGTGTTTGTTGTGTGTGTGTGTTGTGTGTGTGTTGTTCCTGTGTTGTCCAGTTATTAAAACAAAAACTTTTAAACTAAAACTATATGTTTGTATTGTACCAGGTAAGGCCCACTGAGCTATATCGCTCTTCGTCAGAAGTGCCCTGGCCACAAGCGGTAGCTCAACAAAGTGGCTGATCGTGTAGAAATTTTAATCGGCCAAATACTCAAGAACGGAGAACCTCGAGAAAAATCCCGTGACCACGGGGATTTATACAGGCGGCAGGGTCGGCATCGAATCCAACGACCTGCACACCAGGCGAGGTAGTTAACATCTCAGTTGCACGTGTGCGTTGTTAGAGTGTGCGTTGTTAGAGTGTGCGTTGTTAGAGTGTGCGTTGTTAGAGTGTGCGTTGTTAGAGTGTGCGTTGTTAGAGTGTGTGTTGTTAGAGTGTGCGTTGTTAGAGTGTGCGTTGTTAGAGTGTGTGTTGTTAGAGTGTGCGTTGTTAGAGTGTGCGTTGTTAGAGTGTGTGTTGTTAGAGTGTGTGTTGTTAGAGTGTGTGTTGTTAGAGTGTGCGTTGTTAGAGTGTGCGTTGTTAGAGTGTGTGTTGTTAGAGTGTGCGTTGTTAGAGTGTGCGTTGTTAGAGTGTGTGTTGTTAGAGTGTGCGTTGTTAGAGTGTGTGTTGTTAGAGTGTGTGTTGTTAGAGTGTGCGTTGTTAGAGTGTGTGTTGTTAGAGTGTGCGTTGTTAGAGTGTGCGTTGTTAGAGTGTGCGTTGTTAGAGTGTGTGTTGTTAGAGTGTGCGTTGTTAGAGTGTGCGTTGTTAGAGTGTGTGTTGTTAGAGTGTGCGTTGTTAGAGTGTGTGTTGTTAGAGTGTGCGTTGTTAGAGTGTGTGTTGTTAGAGTGTGTGTTGTTAGAGTGTGTGTTGTTAGAGTGTGCGTTGTTAGAGTGTGTGTTGTTAGAGTGTGTGTTGTTAGAGTGTGCGTTGTTAGAGTGTGTGTTGTTAGAGTGTGCGTTGTTAGAGTGTGCGTTGTTAGAGTGTGTGTTGTTAGAGTGTGCGTTGTTAGAGTGTGTGTTGTTAGAGTGTGCGTTGTTAGAGCGTACGTTGTTAGAGTGTGCGTTGTTAGAGTGTGCGTTGTTAGAGTGTGCGTTGTTAGAGTGTGCGTTGTTAGAGTGTGTGTTGTTAGAGTGTGTGTTGTTAGAGTGTGTGTTGTTAGAGTGTGCGTTGTTAGAGTGTGCGTTGTTAGAGTGTGCGTTGTTAGAGTGTGCGTTGTTAGAGTGTGTGTTGTTAGAGTGTGCGTTGTTAGAGTGTGCGTTGTTAGAGTGTGCGTTGTTAGAGTGTGCGTTGTTAGAGTGTGCGTTGTTAGAGTGTGCGTTGTTAGAGTGTGTGTTGTTAGAGTGTGCGTTGTTAGAGTGTGCGTTGTTAGAGTGTGCGTTGTTAGAGTGTGCGTTGTTAGAGTGTGCGTTGTTAGAGTGTGCGTTGTTAGAGTGTGCGTTGTTAGAGTGTGCGTTGTTAGAGTGTGCGTTGTTAGAGCGTACGTTGTTAGAGTGTGTGTTGTTAGAGTGTGCGTTGTTAGAGTGTGCGTTGTTAGAGTGTGCGTTGTTAGAGTGTGCGTTGTTAGAGTGTGTGTTGTTAGAGTGTGCGTTGTTAGAGTGTGCGTTGTTAGAGTGTGCGTTGTTAGAGTGTGCGTTGTTAGAGTGTGCGTTGTTAGAGTGTGCGTTGTTAGAGCGTGCGTTGTTAGAGCGTACGTTGTTAGAGTGTGCGTTGTTAGAGTGTGCGTTGTTAGAGTGTGCGTTGTTAGAGTGTGCGTTGTTAGAGTGTGCGTTGTTAGAGTGTGTGTTGTTAGAGCGTACGTTGTTAGAGTGTGCGTTGTTAGAGCGTGTGTTGTTAGAGTGTGCGTTGTTAGAGCGTGCGTTGTTAGAGTGTGCGTTGTTAGAGCGTGTGTTGTTAGAGTGTGTGTTGTTAGAGCGTACGTTGTTAGAGTGTGCGTTGTTAGAGCGTGTGTTGTTAGAGTGTGCGTTGTTAGAGCGTGTGTTGTTAGAGTGTGCGTTGTTAGAGCGTACGTTGTTAGAGTGTGCGTTGTTAGAGCGTGTGTTGTTAGAGCGTGTGTTGTTAGAGCGTACGTTGTTAGAGTGTGCGTTGTTAGAGTGTGCGTTGTTAGAGCGTGTGTTGTTAGAGCGTGTGTTGTTAGAGCGTACGTTGTTAGAGTGTGCGTTGTTAGAGCGTGCGTTGTTAGAGTGTGCGTTGTTAGAGCGTGTGTTGTTAGAGTGTGCGTTGTTAGAGTGTGTGTTGTTAGAGCGTGTGTTGTTAGAGTGTGCGTTGTTAGAGCGTACGTTGTTAGAGCGTGTGTTGTTAGAGCGTGCGTTGTTAGAGCGTACGTTGTTAGAGCGTGTGTTGTTAGAGCGTACGTTGTTAGAGTGTGCGTTGTTAGAGCGTGCGTTGTTAGAGCGTACGTTGTTAGAGCGTGTGTTGTTAGAGCGTACGTTGTTAGAGTGTGCGTTGTTAGAGCGTACGTTGTTAGAGTGTGCGTTGTTAGAGCGTGCGTTGTTAGAGCGTACGTTGTTAGAGCGTGTGTTGTTAGAGCGTACGTTGTTAGAGCGTGCGTTGTTAGAGCGTACGTTGTTAGAGTGTGCGTTGTTAGAGCGTGCGTTGTTAGAGTGTGTGTTGTTAGAGCGTGTGTTGTTAGAGCGTGCGTTGTTAGAGTGTGCGTTGTTAGAGCGTGTGTTGTTAGAGTGTGCGTTGTTAGAGCGTGTGTTGTTAGAGCGTGTGTTGTTAGAGCGTGCGTTGTTAGAGTGTGCGTTGTTAGAGCGTGTGTTGTTAGAGCGTGTGTTGTTAGAGCGTGCGTTGTTAGAGTGTGCGTTGTTAGAGTGTGCGTTGTTAGAGTGTGCGTTGTTAGAGCGTGTGTTGTTAGAGCGTGTGTTGTTAGAGCGTGCGTTGTTAGAGTGTGCGTTGTTAGAGCGTGTGTTGTTAGAGTGTGTGTTGTTAGAGCGTACGTTGTTAGAGTGTGCGTTGTTAGAGCGTACGTTGTTAGAGTGTGCGTTGTTAGAGCGTGTGTTGTTAGAGTGTGTGTTGTTAGAGTGTGCGTTGTTAGAGCGTACGTTGTTAGAGTGTGCGTTGTTAGAGTGTGCGTTGTTAGAGTGTGTGTTGTTAGAGTGTGCGTTGTTAGAGCGTGTGTTGTTAGAGTGTGCGTTGTTAGAGTGTGCGTTGTTAGAGTGTGCGTTGTTAGAGTGTGCGTTGTTAGAGTGTGCGTTGTTAGAGTGTGCGTTGTTAGAGTGTGCGTTGTTAGAGTGTGCGTTGTTAGAGTGTGCGTTGTTAGAGTGTGCGTTGTTAGAGTGTGTGTTGTTAGAGTGTGTGTTGTTAGAGTGTGCGTTGTTAGAGTGTGCGTTGTTAGAGTGTGCGTTGTTAGAGTGTGTGTTGTTAGAGTGTGCGTTGTTAGAGTGTGCGTTGTTAGAGTGTGTGTTGTTAGAGTGTGCGTTGTTAGAGTGTGCGTTGTTAGAGTGTGCGTTGTTAGAGTGTGCGTTGTTAGAGTGTGCGTTGTTAGAGTGTGCGTTGTTAGAGTGTGCGTTGTTAGAGTGTGCGTTGTTAGAGTGTGCGTTGTTAGAGTGTGCGTTGTTAGAGTGTGTGTTGTTAGAGTGTGCGTTGTTAGAGTGTGCGTTGTTAGAGTGTGTGTTGTTAGAGCGTACGTTGTTAGAGTGTGTGTTGTTAGAGTGTGCGTTGTTAGAGTGTGCGTTGTTAGAGTGTGTGTTGTTAGAGTGTGTGTTGTTAGAGTGTGCGTTGTTAGAGTGTGCGTTGTTAGAGTGTGTGTTGTTAGAGCGTACGTTGTTAGAGTGTGTGTTGTTAGAGTGTGCGTTGTTAGAGTGTGCGTTGTTAGAGTGTACGTTGTTAGAGTGTGTGTTGTTAGAGTGTGCGTTGTTAGAGTGTGCGTTGTTAGAGTGTGCGTTGTTAGAGTGTGCGTTGTTAGAGTGTGCGTTGTTAGAGTGTGCGTTGTTAGAGTGTGCGTTGTTAGAGTGTGCGTTGTTAGAGTGTACGTTGTTAGAGTGTGCGTTGTTAGAGTGTGCGTTGTTAGAGTGTGCGTTGTTAGAGTGTACGTTGTTAGAGTGTGTGTTGTTAGAGTGTGCGTTGTTAGAGTGTGTGTTGTTAGAGTGTGCGTTGTTAGAGTGTGCGTTGTTAGAGTGTGTGTTGTTAGAGTGTACGTTGTTAGAGTGTGCGTTGTTAGAGTGTGCGTTGTTAGAGTGTGCGTTGTTAGAGTGTACGTTGTTAGAGCGTGCGTTGTTAGAGTGTGCGTTGTTAGAGTGTGCGTTGTTAGAGTGTGCGTTGTTAGAGTGTGCGTTGTTAGAGTGTGCGTTGTTAGAGTGTGCGTTGTTAGAGTGTACGTTGTTAGAGTGTGCGTTGTTAGAGTGTGCGTTGTTAGAGTGTGCGTTGTTAGAGTGTACGTTGTTAGAGTGTGTGTTGTTAGAGTGTGCGTTGTTAGAGTGTGCGTTGTTAGAGTGTGCGTTGTTAGAGTGTACGTTGTTAGAGTGTGTGTTGTTAGAGTGTGCGTTGTTAGAGCGTGTGTTGTTAGAGTGTACGTTGTTAGAGTGTGCGTTGTTAGAGTGTGCGTTGTTAGAGCGTACGTTGTTAGAGTGTGTGTTGTTAGAGTGTGCGTTGTTAGAGTGTGCGTTGTTAGAGTGTGTGTTGTTAGAGCGTACGTTGTTAGAGTGTGCGTTGTTAGAGTGTACGTTGTTAGAGTGTGTGTTGTTAGAGTGTGCGTTGTTAGAGTGTGCGTTGTTAGAGTGTGTGTTGTTAGAGTGTGCGTTGTTAGAGTGTGTGTTGTTAGAGTGTGCGTTGTTAGAGTGTGCGTTGTTAGAGTGTGCGTTGTTAGAGTGTACGTTGTTAGAGTGTGTGTTGTTAGAGTGTGCGTTGTTAGAGCGTGTGTTGTTAGAGTGTACGTTGTTAGAGTGTGCGTTGTTAGAGTGTGCGTTGTTAGAGCGTACGTTGTTAGAGTGTGCGTTGTTAGAGTGTGCGTTGTTAGAGTGTGCGTTGTTAGAGTGTGTGTTGTTAGAGCGTACGTTGTTAGAGTGTGCGTTGTTAGAGTGTGTGTTGTTAGAGTGTGCGTTGTTAGAGTGTGTGTTGTTAGAGTGTGCGTTGTTAGAGTGTGCGTTGTTAGAGCGTACGTTGTTAGAGTGTGCGTTGTTAGAGTGTGCGTTGTTAGAGTGTGCGTTGTTAGAGTGTGCGTTGTTAGAGTGTGCGTTGTTAGAGTGTGCGTTGTTAGAGTGTGCGTTGTTAGAGTGTGCGTTGTTAGAGTGTGCGTTGTTAGAGTGTGCGTTGTTAGAGTGTGTGTTGTTAGAGTGTGCGTTGTTAGAGTGTGTGTTGTTAGAGTGTGCGTTGTTAGAGTGTGCGTTGTTAGAGCGTACGTTGTTAGAGTGTGTGTTGTTAGAGTGTGTGTTGTTAGAGTGTGCGTTGTTAGAGTGTGCGTTGTTAGAGTGTGCGTTGTTAGAGTGTGCGTTGTTAGAGTGTGCGTTGTTAGAGCGTACGTTGTTAGAGTGTGTGTTGTTAGAGTGTGCGTTGTTAGAGTGTGTGTTGTTAGAGTGTGCGTTGTTAGAGTGTGCGTTGTTAGAGCGTACGTTGTTAGAGTGTGTGTTGTTAGAGTGTGCGTTGTTAGAGTGTGCGTTGTTAGAGTGTGCGTTGTTAGAGTGTGCGTTGTTAGAGTGTGCGTTGTTAGAGTGTGCGTTGTTAGAGTGTGCGTTGTTAGAGTGTGTGTTGTTAGAGTGTGCGTTGTTAGAGTGTGCGTTGTTAGAGTGTGTGTTGTTAGAGCGTGCGTTGTTAGAGTGTGCGTTGTTAGAGTGTGCGTTGTTAGAGTGTGCGTTGTTAGAGTGTGCGTTGTTAGAGTGTGCGTTGTTAGAGTGTGCGTTGTTAGAGTGTGTGTTGTTAGAGTGTGTGTTGTTAGAGCGTGCGTTGTTAGAGTGTGCGTTGTTAGAGTGTGCGTTGTTAGAGTGTGCGTTGTTAGAGTGTGCGTTGTTAGAGTGTGCGTTGTTAGAGCGTGCGTTGTTAGAGTGTGCGTTGTTAGAGCGTGCGTTGTTAGATTGTGCGTTGTCTGGGTTGTACGGCTGTAGTCCGGCTGTACGAGCGTAGCGAGGCGAGTGTGAGCCTCGGTCGGTGTCGTGGGCTTCCACCTGAGATGTGAGGTGTCCACCTCTTCCTCCTCCTCCTCGTCCTCGTCCTCGCTCTGCAGGGCTCCTCCACCCCTCACCTCCTCACCTGGATGGCGACGCACCCACGCACGCACGGGGATGTCCATGGCTACACTCGGGAACGACGCACACCGCCCCCCCCCCCTCCTCATCCCCCCCTCCTCGTCCCCCCGCGTCTCCCACCTCCCCCCCCCCCCCTCACCCTCCCCCCCCTCCTCAAAGACGGTGGTCACCGCACCGTCGCACACTTTCAGATGCGCTGCTCCTGCGGCCGTCTGGAACGCTCTTTTCCTTCCGATACTAGCAAGCCCCTGGGGGCCGCGCACCTTTTTAAATCATCGAGATTGTAAACTCATTACTTCAGAACTCGCACGGTCGGCTACGTTTCAACGTACACACAAGTCGCCCGGTAGCGATGAAGCCGCCCTCCCCCCCCCCCCCCCCCCAGTCTCACCTCCTTGTCCCCCCCGCATCTCCGAGGGGGGCGGCGGTGTTGCCGAGCGGAAGAAGTGGCCGTTGCCGGGGCCCGGTTGCCGTGGCGACGACGGGAGGCAGATCCCCAGCACCGCCATGTCGTCACGGCCACCACACAGGGACGTCTACGGGGGTGAGAGGGCGGGGGGGGCGGGGGGTGAGACACCAGAAACGGAAAAGGGGGGGTTCAGGTGGGTTCTGGATCTGCATGACGATTGTCATGCCGATTGCACAATGGTGATGGCGATGATGGTGATGATGGTGATGATGGTGATGATGGTGGATGGTGATGATGGTGATGATGGTGGATGGTGATCTTGGTTGATGGTGATGATGGTGGATGGTGATCTTGGTTGATGGTGATGATGGTGGATGGTGATGATGGTGGATGGCGATGATGGTGATGATGATGGTGGATGGCGATGATGGTGGATGGTTATCTTGGTTGATGGTAATGATGACGGGCCATAACACGAATGACAGCCGATGACAGCCGATAATTCCTTGGATCAATTCGCGACCCACCAACCCTCGCATCCAAAGCACTGAACCCAAATACAGACGACCCCCACTCACAAAGACAAAAACCACCCGTATAGCCTTAACAGACTGTTGGGGCAAGTGCTGTTAGCGAGCAGCACCTATGAAGGCCGGCACGGCACACGAGGGGGTGGGGGTGGCCAGCACCACGCCCGGCCGCCTTTGTCTCCCCAGCGGCGATGTTTTTACACACCGCTACACCAGCTACTCATTCGAGGCTGAGCAGACCTAGAGCGGAGGAGGCCCAGGACCACGGTTCAAATCACCGGCGTTGGCCGTGAGCGGCAATCGAACCCGGGTCGCCGGGGTTCGTGGCGTTAACCGTTGCGCCGCCGCTCCCCGACTCACCTGCTAACTCCTCCACTCCTCGCGGTGCTAACCACTGCGCCACCGCTCCCCCGACTCACCTGCTAGCTCCTCCACTCCTCGCGGCGCTAACCGCTGCACCGCCGCTCCCCCGACTCACCTGCTAACTCTTCCACTCCTCGCGGCGCTAACCGCTGCGCCACCGCTCCCCGACTCACCTGCGAACTCTTCCACTCCTCCTGCCCGGCTCCGAGGAGGTCGTCGAGGCTGCGGGAGGCCGTCAAGGGGCGCGGCTCCAGCGACGGCTCCAGCGACGCGTCCAGCGAGGCGAGGATCTCCGACAAGAGATCCATCTCCTCCTCCTGGGGGCCCGCGCTCAGCGGGGGGCTCCCGGGCCCCCCCCCCCTCGACCACCTCGGACGCCAAGGGCCTCCGCGAGCTGACCCCGAGTCGGCGTGGGGGGGGGGGGGCGAGGTCAGAGGTCACCGGTGATGTCGTTCGTTAGCGAGGAGCAGCGGTGATGTTTACGCTCTTTGCACCGGGCGCTCGTTACGAGGCCGAGTGGGACCGGTCCCGATAATCGCCGCCGCCACCACCGGCGTTGGTGATGGCGGCCGCGAGCGGGGATCGAACTGGGGTCGTTCTCCGCCGCGCTAACCGCTGCGCCACTGCTCCCCGCTCACTCGCACGGCGCGTGCGTGCGTCACGCAGCACTAACGAGCCGCGCGCTCGTTAACGCTGCACCATCCCTACCGCCCCCCCTCCCCCTCTCTACCTGGGTGGGGGGGGGGGAGATCGGAGACACCTGGGGATGCGAGCGGCCGTTACCACGGCGACAGGCGTGGTCGTTAGTCCGTGGGGGTGGGGGCCGGGGGGGGTGGGGGTGGGGCGAGTGGTGGATTGGAGCCCGGCGAGGTGATTACAGTGATTAGTGAAAGCGGAGAGCGAGCAAGGGCTGAGCCGTCAGTCCAACGCGGCGCTCCCCTCCCCATCTGCCACACAGGGCGTGAGTGGAGACCCACCCCGTCACGTGACACGGCCCACCCCGTCACGTGACACGGCCCACCCCCCACGAGAGGGCCCCGTCACGTGACCACCCCCCCCCCCCGTCACCCATCGCGGCTTCCAACTCAGCGGCCGCCCTGGTTAACGCTGCACCTTTGAAGAAGAGGTTAATTGTTCAAGATGGACTTTACCCAGGAAAGAAACTTCTTCTGATGATCATCATCACCATCAATGATCATCAATGGTCATTCAATCATCTTCAGTTATCGCAGCCCACAGCATCGACTATTTTCGTCGCCGTATTTGAAAATGACACCGCAAATACATTGACGGGTAAAGCCACGGCAGCAGCAGCAGCGCCCGCTGTGAGCGTCAGCAGGCTGTGTGCGTCTGTCAGAGGTCGCAAACGGGTTTTGATTCCTTACCCGTACCCGTACCCGGCCGCACCAGGGTCGCAAACGGGTACCCGTACCCGGCCGTACCCGTACCCTACCCGTACCCAGCCGGGTACGGGTAGGGTACGGGTATCTGGTACCTGATTGCGACCTCTGGGATGAAGCCATGTTGCAGGCGCGGGTGGGTTGATTCTAGGAACTTGAATTGTGAGAAGAGACAAAACGTTGGGAAATGAGTGACAAACGGTGACTCACCAGTGACTCACGGCCTACCCGTACCCGTACCCGGCCGCACCAGGGTCGCAAACGGGTATCGGGTACCTGATTGCGACCTCTGGGATGAAGCCATGTTGCAGGCGCGGGTGGGTTGATTCTAGGAACTTGAATTGTGAGAAGAGACAAGACGTTGGGAAATGAGTGACAAACAGTTACTCACCAGTGACTCACGGCCTACCTGTACCCGTACCCGGCCGCACCAGGGTCGCAAACGGGTACCCGTACGCGTACCCAGCCGGGTACGGGTAGCCGGGTATCGGGTAGGGTACGGGTATCGGGTACCCGGTTGCGACCTCTGGCGTCTGTCTGAAAGCAGCGGTAGCAGCAGGGCCTAGCCTCGTGGCGACGGCACTGCTACAGCCACCGTCAACACCACTGCCACTCTGAGCCATGCCCTATCCACTGCTGCATGAAGGCCTCCCTTCTCCAAACCGCCACTGCCACCAACACCACAACTACCACCAGCACCAAAGACAAAGATTTCTCCGTGTAGCCTGTAACAGACTGTTGGGGCAAGCGCTGTTAGCAAGCGCCTACGAAGGCCGGCACGGTACACGAGGGGGTGGGCGGACAGCACCACGCCAACCGCCTTTGTCTCCCTTGTGGCGATGTTTACACACCGCTACGCCAGGTATTTATTTGAGGCTGAGTCGACCTAGGGGAGGCCCAGGACCGGCTCAGATCGCCGTCACCGGTGTTGGCCGCGAGCGGGAATCGAACTCGGGCCGCCAGATTCGTAGCGCAGCGTAGCGATGCCATCACCGCCAACAACACCACCGCCTCTGCCGACACCACCGCCACCACCACCACCCCTACCGCCAACACCACCGCTACCGCCAACACCACCGCCAACACCACCGCCAACACCACCACCCCCACCGCCAACACCATCGCCAACACCACCGCTACCGCCAACACCACCGCCAACACCACCGCCAACACCACCACCACCACCGCCAACACCACCACCACCACCGCCAACACCACCGCCAACACCACCGCTACCGCCAACACCACCGCCAACACCACCGCCAACACCACCGCCAACACCACCACCACCACCGCCAACACCACCGCCAACACCACCACCACCGCCTCTCGCGTTCGCCGTGATCCACACAACAAGCCGATTCCAGCATCACGTGTTCGGGGGGTGGGGGGGGGCAGCGGGGAGGGGAAAGTGGTGGGGTGGGGGGGGGCGCCCAGGGTACATTTATTTCGGTGGCGGTGAGGGGGGGGGGGGGTCTCACAATCAGAATCTTGCATTCATGCCGGAGGGGAATCCGATGAGCTATGAAGCTCTTCTTTCACAGACGTCCCATCGACTCACCTCGGCCTGCGCTGAGAGAGGCCCCTCCCCACGGCGGAGCTGCCCCCGTACGAGGAGCTGAGC
>NC_136323.1:3706781-3726781 GCF_964198595.1 Lampetra fluviatilis | reverse complement strand
ACACGTGCGACACGAGACAGGGAGACACAGCGGCACAGGAAAACACACACCGACAGACACAAAGACGCAGACCACACAAAGATCCCCCCCTTAATACAGCCTTCACAGACTGCTGGGGCAAGTGCTGCTAGCGAGCGGCACCGATGAAGGCCGGCACGGCACACGAGGCGGTGGGTGGCCAGCACCACGCACCTCCGATTATCACGGTCGGCTACGTACGGTGCCAAAGAAGTTCAACATACATACATATATAGACCACGCCCGGCCGCCTTTGTCTCCCTGGACACGCACAAAGACAAAGATCCCCCGTATAGCCTTAACAGACTGTAGGGGCAAGTGCTGTTAGCGAGCACCTATGAAGGCCGGAACGGTACACGAGGGGGTGGGTGGCCAGCACCACGCCCGACCGCCTTTGTCTCCCCAGTGGCGATGTTTACACACCGCACCAGGTACTCATTTGAGGCTGAGTCGACCTAGGGGAGGCCCAGGACCCGTTCAGATAATCGTCACTGGGTGTTGGCCGTGAGCGGGAATCGAACCTGGGTCACCAGGTTCATAGCGAAGCGCGCTAACCACTACACTGCACAAAGGCGCACACACACACACACTCGCTCACCTTGTGCTTGTGTGCTGCCTTGACCTCTTTGAACCCAAAGCGTCCCTTTGCCATCTTTGCGAGTGACACACGCAGACACACACAGACGTACACACAGAGGTAAAGGTCCCCCGGATAGCCCACGGAGGCTGCTGGGTCCAAGGGTTGTTAAGCGAGTAGGACCGACTCTGACCATCACTCGCCACTGACGTTATCGCCGGGGCCGGGAATCGAACTTGTGTCACCAGGTCCGTGCTATGCATTGTGGGGCAAGTGCTGTTAGCGAGTGGCACCTTTGAAGGCCGAAACGGTACACGAGGGGGTGGGTGGCCAGCACCACGCCCGACCACCTTTGTCTTCCCAGTGGCGATGTTTACTACACACCGCACCAGGTACTAATTTGAGGCTGAGTCGACCTAGGGGAGGCCCAGGACCGGTTCACATAATTATCGTCACCGGTGTTGGCCGTGAGCGGGAATTGAAGCTGGGTCGCCGGGTTGCGAGTGTAGTGCGCTAACTGCTACGCTGCCGCTCCACACACATACTCACACACACACACGCTCTCTCACACACACACACACACGCTCTCACACACACACACACACACGCTCTCACACACACACACGCTCTCACACAGAGAGACACACACACTCTCACACACACACACACACGCTCTCACACACACACACACACGCTCTCACACACACACACACACACGCTCTCACACACACACACACACGCTCTCTCACACACACACACACACGCTCTCACACACACACGCTCTCTCACACACACACACACACGCTCTCTCACACACACACACACACGCTCTCACACACACACACGCTCTCACACAGAGAGACACACACACTCTCACACACACACACACACGCTCTCACACAGAGAGACACACACACTCTCACACTCACACAGACACGCGCTCTCACACAGAGAGACACACACACTCTCACACTCACACACACACGCTCTCACACAGAGAGACACACATACTCTCACACTCACACACACACACGCTCTCACACACACACACGCTCTCACACAGAGAGACACACACGCTCTCACACACACACACACACACGCTCTCACACACACACACGCTCTCACACAGAGAGACACACACGCTCTCACACACACACACACACACGCTCTCACACACACACACACACACGCTCTCACACACACACACACGCTCTCACACACACACACGCTCTCACACAGAGAGACACACACACTCTCACACTCACACACACACGCGCTCTCACACAGAGAGACACACACACTCTCACACTCACACACACACGCTCTCACACAGAGAGACACACACACTCTCACACTCACACACACACGCTCTCACACAGAGAGACACACACACTCTCACACTCACACACAGAGAAACACACACTCACACACACACACACAGAAACACACACACTGTCACACACAGAGAAACACACACACACACTCTCACACACAGAGAAACACACACACACACACTCTCACACAGAGAGACACACACACTCTCACACAAACATAAACACACACACACACACTGTCACACACAGAGAAACACACACACACACTGTCACACACAGAGAAACACACACACACACTCTCACACACAGAGACACACACACACACACTCTCACACAAACAGAAACACACACACACACTCTCACACACAGAGACACACACACACACACTCTCACACAAACAGAAACACACACACACACACTCTCACACACAGAGACACACACACACTCTCACACAAACAGAAACACACACACACACTGTCACACACAGAGAAACACACACACACACTGTCACACACAGAGAAACACACACACACACTCTCACACACAGAGACACACACACACTCTCACACAAACAGAAACATACACACACACTCTCACACAAACAGAAACACACACACACACACTCTCACACACAGAGACACACACACACTCTCACACAAACAGAAACACACACACACACTCTCACACACAGAGAAACACACACACACACACTCTCACACACAGAGACACACATACACACTCTCACACACACACATAGAGAAACACACACACACAAAGAAACACACACACTCTCACACACACACAAAGAAACACACACACTCTCACACACACTCACACACACACACACACTTTCACACACAGAGACACACACACACACACGGATACCATAGCAATGATGTCAACTTGTAACTCTGCGCGGGTGCGAGGGGCCAACGACTCTATCCCGTCGCACAGACGGAGCAACTGGGCCGGGGGCGGCGGTGAGGGAGCCTCGTCTAGAGACGCGAGGCGGACTCGCTTCCACGCTCCGCCAACAGGCGGCGGCCGCCTCGTACGACGGCTTTCAGAGGGCGGCCGCGTGCCCTTGCGCAGCCGCACATTGGGAGGAGAGCGGGCGGGGGGGGGGCCGGGGGGGGGGCGAGGGCTGTCGGCTCGTCCCGTTGCGCGGAGCAACGGGACGAGTGAAGTTCACACGGGGAAATTAATCCGGCGACGCGGCGACAAGCGTGAAATGGCCGCGAGAAACGAGCGAGCGAGCGTGCTAAGGGGTTAACGAGTGGGTGAATGAGAGAGTAAATGAATGAAAGGATGAGCGAGCGAGGTAATTGATAAACGAATGAGTTGATGGCAACGAGTGAATGAATGACGAGTGAACGTGTGTGTGACTACACACACACGTTCACTCATGCGTGAGTGACTGAATGAGTTGATTAATAAATGAGTCGATACATTACTGATTGAATTATGTGAATGAGATAACGAATTATAGAAAGTCTGAAAGAATAAGTGACAAGAATCAATGAAAAAGTCAATGCTGAAATAGTGAATCCATGAGTGAATGCATGAATGCATTAATGCACGGGTGAATGAGTTTGTGAGTGAATGAGCGAGCGGGCGTGTGTGTGAATACATGGGTTAACGAATGGATGAATGAGAGAGTAAATGAATGAAAGAATGAATAACCGAGGTAATGAATATTCGAATTAGTTGATGGCAACGAGTTAATGTGTGAATACACATTCATGAGTTAAATGATAAATTCGTCAACACATTAGTGCATGACTTAATACTTGAATGAGATAAAAAAAAATGATAGAATGTCTGAAAGAATGAAGGAGCCAATGCTGAAATAGTCAATCCATGAGTGAATGCATTAATGCATTAATGCACGGGTGAATGAGTTTGGTGAATGAATGAGTGAGTGAATGAGTGCTGGTGACAGGCTCACAAATCGGTACATGGACTTCATGGCTGGGTTGGCCTTGGTCATCAGGGAGATGAAAGCACCCCCACCTTTCTACAGGAGACACGGTGAGACACGGGGAGACACGGTGAGACACGGGGAGACACGGGGAGACACGGGGAGAGACGGGGAGAGACGGTGAGACGCGGGGACATGGGGAGACACGGGGAGACACGGTGAGACACGGGGAGACACGGGGAGACACGGGGAGAGACGGTGAGACGTGGGGACATAGGGAGACACGGTGAGACACGGGCAGACACGGTGAGATGGTGAGACACGGTGAGACACGGGGAGACACGGTGACACATGGGGAGACACGGAGAGAGACGGTGAGACGCGGGGACATGGGGGGACACGGTGAGACACGGTGAGACACGGTGAGATGGTGAGACACGGGGAGACACGGTGAGACACGGTGAGACATGGGGAGGCGGTGAGACAGGTGAGACATGGGGAGGCGGTGAGACACGGTGAGACACGGGGAGACACGGTGAGACACGGGGAGACACGGTGAGACACGGGGGAGACACGGGGGAGACACGGGGGAGAGAGTAAGACACGGGGAGACACGGTGAGACGGTGAGACACGGGGAGACACGGGGAGACACGGAGAGACACGGGGAGACACGGAGAGACATGGGGATGCAGGGAGACACGGGGAGAGGGTGAGACACGGGGAGACACGGGGAGACGGTGTTGACCCCCGTGGGGGTCAGAGGGGGTCATGGTGGTGAGTGACACAGAATGTCACCACGAGTGTCACTCACCTTGACAGTGAGCAGCCACTGCTGGTACGACTTGGCACTTCCTGTGACACAAAGACAAAGATCCCCCGTACAGCCTTCAGCAGAATGTTGGGGCAAGTGCTGTTAGCAAGCACCTATGAAGGCCGGCACGGCACATAAGGGGGTGGGTACTGGTGTTGGGCGTGAGTGGGAATCGAACCCGGGTTACCGGGTTCGTAGCGCAGCGCACTAACCGCGAACACCGCCGCTCCCCACACGCACACACACACACGCACACACACACACACGTACACACACACGTACACGCACACGTACACACACACGTACACACACACGTACACGCACACACACGCGCACACACACGCACACGTGCACACACACACGCACACGTACACGCACATACACAAGTACACGCACACACACACGTACGTACACGCACCGTTGCCTCCCCTCTGCACTCATGTCACATGGGTGGACTGCTCTGGTTGAGCACAATCGTGGGGGGGGGGGGGTGGAGGAAGATGGGGGTGGGCCTCAGGCCCTGGAGTGAAGGGGGAGCTCATGGGGGGGGGGGTCGGTGGGCACTGCAGGTGTCAGTGGGCCCTGGGAGGACAGTGGGCCCTGGGGGGGGGGGGGAGGGGGGGGGGGGCATTGGGCCCTGGAGGGTCAGCGGGGGCCCAAGTGCTGGTGGACCCTGGGGGGGGGGGGGGCCGGTGGGCCCTGGAACGGAGGAGGAGGTGGTCACCCTTGGAGTATCCGCCCAGGTTGATCTCTTCCTCAAAGAGGTCGCTGAAGCCCACGCCGGCGTTGAGCAGCTCCAGCCTCCCGTCGATGAACTGGGGACGACACAGGCAAAGGTCCCCCATGTAGCCTGCACACGCCAGAGGTCGCAATCGGGTACCCGATACCCGTACCCTACCCGATACCCGTACCCTACCCGATACCCGGCTACCCGTACACGGGTACGGGTAGGCCGTGAGTCACTGAATATGAGTAACCGTTTGTCACTCGTTTCCCAACGTCTTGTCTCTTCTCACAATTCAAGTTCCTAGAATCAACCCACCCGCGCCTGCAACATGGCTTCATCCCAGAGGTCGCAATCGGGTACCCGATACCCGTACCCTACCCGATACACGGCCGGGTACGGGTAGCCGAGTATCGGGTAGGGTACGGGTACCCGTTTGCGACCCTGGTGCGGCCGGGTACGGGTAAGGAATCAAAACCCGTTTGCGATCTCTGCCGAGTGGGGTGGTGCTAGTGATCGAGTGGGCGAGGCTAGCAACCGAGTGGGCGGGGTTAGGGGCAGGGTAGTCGATGAACTGGGGACGACACAGGCAAAGATCCCCCCGGTAGCCTGCACGCGCACACCGCTCGGGGGCAAGTGCGGGCAGGGAGCTGGTGCCTACGAAGGCCGACGGGGGGCAGATGCACGCACGGCACACTTCATCCAGCGGTGGATTGACCGCGGCTGTTGGTGATACGTAAGATACATACAAAGATAAAAGCTCACACCGACTGTTGGGACAAGTTGTGTAAAAGCAAAACAACGATTTAAAGCTGGCGTGACTGCAGGGATTCATCTTCTTGGTTCTTTCGGTAAAGTCACGTAGAAGGGAAGTAATAAAATAATAAACATAAAACATAATAAAATACAATTCTCACGACGTTTCGGCCACAACGCAAGCAGCCGTCCTCAGGTGAAGAACAGGTCTGTCGGAAAGACAGCGTCTGAATGAACAAGACCTGTTCTTCACCTGAGGACGGCTGCTTGCGTTGTGGCCGAAACGTCGTGAGAATTGTATTTTATTATGTTTTATGTTTATTATTTTATTATTTCCCTTCTACGTGACTTTACCGAAAGAACCCAGACGAGCAAAACAACGATTAAGTGCGGCACTACGGTAACCTCCACCGTGAGCAGCCTGAGACTGACCCTCCACTGTGGGCCCCTCCACGATAGGCCCTCCGTCGTGGGCCCTCCGCCGTGGGCCCTCCACACTGCGTTGGGAGATGCCTGGGAACTCCAAGACCCCCCCCCCTCGACTCCCCCCTTCTGTGTTCCTCGCAGCCTCCGGCCCAACCCCTGTCAACGCCTCGTGAGACCCCCTAGAGACCCCCCCCCCACCCAGCTAGAGGATCCCACATGGAATGTACCATGGAGTTCCAAGGTTGGGGGGGGGGGGGTGTGGTAGGAGAGTGTGAGGCTGTGTTTCCAGTAGTATGCAGGCGCTCACGATTAAGATGACGGTGTGCGTGTGTGTGTGTTGCCCAGCCACCGCATACCTAAACAGCTTTTGTTCGGCCGGATCGAGGGGGCTAAACGGGCGCGGCACGGGCTAGAGAAGAGATGGAGTGATGTGGTACAGGAGGACGTGGAGCTGAGTGGACTTGCCGATGACTGGTACCAGCGGTGTCAAGATCGGCCTCTGTGGAGGAGGCTCGTGAAGGACGCTACTGGGCAGTTGGAGGCAGTCGCCCTCCAACAACAACGGAGGGCGGAGGAGCGCCGCTCACAACAACGAGCCGAGGGCCGGGTGGCTAAAGCACAGCAAGTTGGTACAGTAGGGGGCACAGGTGGTGCATCAGCCAGTCATCTCGGTCATCTCGGTCAGTCGACCCGTGGCTCCTGCTGGGTCTGCCCAGTGACCTCCTGCCAGCGGGCGTTTGACACTTCACGTGATAGCCTCAAGTTGCACATGGCCTGGCACAAGCGTCGTGGTGACGTCACCGCCACTTAGTGGCGAATGGCGGTTGTTGTTGTTGTTGAACTTCTTTCGCACCGTACGTAGCCGACCGTGCTAATCAGGAGGTGAGGGATAAATGATGCCGATATTAATGATGGTCATGCTGATGAATGTGACGTTGATGACGACGGTGAACAGCTTGCTGATGATCACGTTGATGACGATGTTGATGATGATCATCACGGTTATCGCGTTGATGATGATGATGGCAATGACGATGATCATGGTGATGCTGACAAGTGCTGAACATCATGCTGATGATGATCACCATGATGATATTTGGACTTAATCCCCCTCCCCCGGTATACAATGGTAGAGTCCACGGGTGGCCGGTCGGTCCGTGTCTCTCATCACCCCCTCGGAACACCCCACTCAGGGAGGGGGCGGGCAGAGGGGGGTGGGGGGGACATGACACCTGCTGGGTGGGAGTCTAGTGGTGTCTTCAGGGGCCTGTATTGTGTCTCGCTTGCATTGTGCGTGGGTGGGTGTGCGTGGGTGGGTGTGCGTGAGTAGGTGTGCGTGGGTGGGGGCGCATGGGTGGGTGTGCGTGAGTGGGTGTGCGTGAGTGGGTGTGCGTGGGTGGGTGTGCGTGGGTGGGTGTGCGTGGGTGAGTGTGCGTGGGTGAGTGTGCGTGGGTGAGTGTGCGTGGGTGAGTGTGCGTGGGTGAGTGAGCGTGGGTGAGTGAGCGTGGGTGAGTGTGCGTGGGTGAGTGTGCGTGGGTGAGTGTGCGTGGGTGAGTGTGCGTGGGTGAGTGTGCGTGGGTGGGTGTGCGTGGGTGAGTGCGCGTGGGTGAGTGGCTGGGTGAGTGGCTGGCTGGGTGAGTGGCTGGGTGAGTGGCTGGCTGGGTGAGTGAGTGGCTGGGTGAGTGAGTGGCTGGGTGAGTGGTTGACTGGGTGAGTGGCTGGGTGAGTGGCTGGGTGAGTGGCTGGGCGAGTGTGCGTGGGTGAGTGTGCGTGGGTGAGTGTGCGTGGGCGAGTGTGCGTGGGTAAGAAGAGTAGTTTGCTGGTTGGGTGAGTGGTTGGCTGGGTGAGTGGTTGACTGGATGAGTGGCTGGGTGAGTGGCTGGGTGAGTGGCTGGGTGAGTGGTTGGGTGAGTGAGTGGCTGGGTGAGTGGCTGAGTGAGTGGCTGGGTGAGTGTGCGTGGGTGAGTGAGTGGCTGAGTGGTTGGCTGGGTGAGTGAGTGGCTGGGTGAGTGAGTGGCTGGGTGAGTGGCTGGGTGAGTGGCTGGGTGAGTGGCTGGCTGGGTGAGTGGCTGGGTGAGTGTCTGGGTGAGTGACTAGCCGAGCGAGCGGCTTGGTGGGCGACTAGCTGGGTAGGCTGGCGACACTCCTCACTGTTTCTCCCCTCCCGCCTGTCGTGCCACTGCCTTGCGTTTGACGCAAGGAAACCAGCAGTGATGACATTCTCTCTCTCTCTCAAATCCATCTGTCTCTCTCTCTGTCAAATCCCTCTGTCTCTCTCTATCTCAAATCCCTCTCTCTCTCTATGTATATCGCTCTCTCTCTCCGTCACCGCAGCTTCTCGCCGTGACTCATCCTCCACGCAATTTCTACCGAAGAGAAAATAAACCCACACGGCGGAATGTCTCACAAATTCAGTCATCGGCGTTATCTGCCAACGGGCAACCAACTCCGCACTTTAATCGCGCGAGAATGATAAACAAAATAGGCATCGGTCTCTCGCTCGCTCTCTGTCCGCAACCCTCTCTCTCTTCCCTCACCCTCCCCTCTCTCACCATCTCTCTCACCCACTCTCACCGCTCACTCCTATCTCTCCCCTGCCCTCTCTCACACTCACCCTCTCACACTCACCCTCTCTCTCTGTGTGTTTGCCTCTCTTCCCCCCCGCGTCTCTCTCACTCTTGCCCTCTCTCTTTCTCTCGACAAAATTAAATTCAACAAGATGACGTTACCGTTGGCCAGCCTTCAGAGATCACACGCGTACATAAATAATTATAGACATGCAAATACACACACGGATTGCAAAGACAAAGCTCACATGTATGACCTTAATAGACTGCTGGGGCAAGTGCTGTTAGCGAGTAGCAGCTATGAAGGCCGGAACGGCACCACGCGAGGTGGCGATGTTTACACACCGCACCAGGTACTCATTTGAGGCTGAGTCTACCTAGGGGGAGGCCCATAATCGTCACCGGTGTTGGTGGCCATGAGTGGGAATCGCACTCGGGTCTCTGCCGGGTTCCTAGAGCAGTGCAGCGCTAACCGCTACTACACCACCGCTCCCCACATGCACAGACAAAGACAAAGACCCCCCATATAGCCTTAACACACTGTTGGGGCAAGTGCTGTTAGCGAGCACCTATAAAGGCCGGAACAGTACACGAGGGAGTGGGTGGCCAACACCACGCCCGACCGCCTTTGTCTCCCCAGTGGCGATGTTTAAACATCGCAACCAGGTACTCATTTGAGGCTGAGTCGACCTAGGGGAGGCCCAGGACCGGTTTAGATAATTATCGTCACTGGTGTTGACCGTGAGCGGGAATCGAACTCGGGTAGCCGGGTTCGTAGCGCAGCGTAGTGGTAACCGCTACACCACCGCTCCCCAGCACAGAGACACACAGATACACACGCACGCACGCAGCTGTGAAGAGAGGAACGGGGAAGAGTGAGGGAGCGGTGGGAGAGTCTGGGATGAGTTGAGAGGGGAAGATGATCAGGGAAAGATGATCAGGGAAAGATGGGGAAGCAAGTGGGCAGAGTTGGTGAGCAGTTGTGAGAGTTTGGGAGTGCTGAGAGGGAGCGGAGAGAAACTGAAACTCTGGGAGAAGTTGGGAGAGTCATGAAGCAGTTGGGAAAGTTGGGGAGCAGTTGGGAGACTCTGGGAGCAGTTGGGAGAGTTGGGGAGCAGTTGGGAGCGTTAGGAATGAGTGGGAGAGTGAGTTGGGGAATGAATGGGAGTGGGCAGCAGTTGGGAATGTGAGGAATGAGTGAGTTGGGGAGTGAATGGGAGTGGGGAGCAGTTGGGAGTGTGAGGAATGAGTGGGAGAGTGAGTTGGGGAGTGAATGGGAGTGAATGGGAGAGTCGGGGACAAGCCACCTGTGCTCCCCGGCTCCGCGCTGGGGAATGCGCGACTCAGAGCGGCGACTCAGAGCGACGACTCCGCGAGGAGCTTGTTGTGAAACCGGAGACTCCGCCGCATCTGGCGGAGTCTCCGCTCCCACGCAGAGCGAGCAACTCTCACGGGGACAGGCGAGCGGAGAGACGCGGGGGGGGGGGGGGGGACGTGGACACAAGCGGGGACACGCAGGGTGAGACACGCAGAGAGTTGCGGGGGAGGGGCGGAGACACGCAAGGACACGCGGGAGACGCGGGGACACGCGGGGTGAGACAAGCAGAGAGTCGTGGGGGGGAGGGGGGGCAGAGACACACAAGGACACGCGGGGACACGCGGGGTGAGACACGCAGAGAGTTGTGGGGGGGGGGGGGGGGGAGACACACAAGGACACGCGGGGAGACGCGGGGTGAGACCCACGGCGAGAGACGTGCGGGGAGAGACACACGGCAAGTCACGGGGGAGGCGTTTGTGGAAACGCGTGGAGACTCAAACCGGAGACCCACACGGAGACACACAGACTGGTCTTCACACGCGTGTGCGTGCGCACGTCCACACGCGTGTGCTACCTGCTTGAAGAGCTGCAGCTGCGTGGCGTGCTTGAGGAAGGAGCGCACCGAGCTGGACTTGCTCTCCACAAACGCCTCCTCGCTGAACGTGATCGCCTCTCCCTGCGGTGGCACGGCACGACGACGCGCCAGTCACCGGGGCGGCACGACGGCGCGCCAGTCACCGGGGCGGCACGACGGCGCGCCAGTCACCGGGGCGGCACGACGGCGCGCCAGTCACCGGGGCGGCACGACGGCGCGCCAGTCACCGGGGCGGCACGACGGCGCGCCAGTCACCGGGGCGGCACGACGGCACGCCAGTCACCGGGGTGGCACGACGGCACGCCAGTCACCGGGGCGGCACGGCGTGTTGGTGTCGTGGTGGCACGGCGCGTCAGTAACCGGGGTGGTACGGTCCGTTATCGTGTGACAAGAGCGTTGTCGGTGGCACAGCGTGTGAGTGTTGTGTGGTGTGAGTGGCACACCCTGTCGGTGATTTGGTGTCAGTGAGTTCCACACTGTGGCAGCGATGCGCCGTGCCAACATCTGAGATGCCCTCAGCGGAGGCCCAGGACCACTTCAAATATTTGCCACTGATGTTGCACCAAAGACAGAGACCCCCCATATAGCCTTAACACACTGTTGGGGCAAGTGCTGTTAGCGAGCACGTGGTGTTACGTGGTGTTACGTCACGTGACATCATGTGACGTCGCGTGATGCCGTGTCATGTGCCACTCACAGGCCGGAATCTCAGGGCCTCTCTGTAGGTTCCGAACAGCTGGGCTTGGGCCCTCAGGAAAGCATGCGCCAGCCCCGTGCCCGTTACGGCCGACTGTTTCTTAATGCGCGACTTCAGAGTGGACGCCTGGGACACGGGGACAGGGAGACACGGAGACACGGAGACACGGAGACCCAGAGACACGGAGACAGGGGGACAGGGAGACACGGAGACACAGAGACACGGAGACACAGAGACAGGGGGACAGGGAGACACAGAGACACGGAGACAGGGGGACAGGGAGACACGGAGACAGGGGGAAATGGGGACATGGAGACACGGAGACACGGAGACAGGGGGACACGGGGTCATGGGGAGACGGAGACATGGATACACGGGGACACAGAGACACGGGGACACGGAAACACGGATACATGGAGACACAGAGACAGGGAGACATGGGGACAGGGGGACACGGGGTCATGGGGAGACTCAGACAAGGATACACGGAGACACGGAGACATGGGGACACGGAGACAAGGGAAACACGGGGACACGGGGAGAGAGATGCAATGCTGTTCTCTGTACGAGGAGCCAACGCGCTGGGCAGTACAGCAAGCGGGTTCGTTTTTTAAAAGCCATCCATGTGGAGCTTTGAGTGTGTCCCTCCCGTCCCCACTCTCACCCCCCCAACCCCCCCCCCCCCCCCGGGTTTTCTCTGGGGTTCTCCAGTTTCCTCCCAAACCCCGCTTATTTATTTTTGCTCACAAGGAGTCGGCCAAACATCCCAATGTAGCGGGACCCCTCCTGAAAACAAGTCCTGAGACTCTCCGTCGAGGCTTTCCCGGCTAAATAAATATCATTGCTCTTGTTATTATTATTTCTAGGGCTCCACGGTGGCCAGGAGATGTTAACTACCTCGCCTGGTATACAGGAGGTCGTGGTTTCGATCACGACCCTGACGCCTGCTGCTGTATATTTGGAGTTTGCGTGTCTCTCTCTCTCATCATCATCACGGTGGCTAGGAGATGTTAACTACCTCACCTGGTATACAGGAGGTTGTGGGTTCGATCCCAACCCTGACGCCTGCTGCTGTATATTTGGAGTTTGCGTGTGAGTGAACGAAAAGAGAGTGAATGGGTGGGTGAGTGAATTAATAAGTTGAGTGAATGAATGAGTGAATTATTGTGAGGGTGAGTGAACGAAAAAAGAGCGAATGAGTGGGTGAGTGAATGAATAATTTGAATGAGTGAATTCGTGTGAGGGTGAGCAAACGAAAAAGAGTGAATGAGTGAATGAATAAGTGGAGTGACTGAATGAGTGTATTTGTGTGAGGGTGAGCGGACTTGAAACCCATTGGGATTTTTGCACACAGCGTTGATATACGGTGCTTTTTTTGTCCGGAAGATCTTTACTGGTTTTCCCTGGATGTTTCTGTTGCGAAACGTCACTTGAAGATGTTGTTTGTTCATGATTTGTTACGGTTGCACCCGAGTCAAGAGCCTCACGGCTAACACAGGGCTCTCCCTAATAAATTAAACTGAAAACTGAATTAAAAGAATAAGTGAATCATTCAGTGAGTGAGTGAATTAGTGTGGGATTGAGTGAATGAAAATCGTGAGTGAAAAAATGAGCGAATGAACGAAGAAAAGAGTGAGTGAGCGAGTGAATGAGTGAGCGAGTGAACGAAAAAAGAGTGAGTGAATGAGTGAGCGAGTGAATGAGTGAGCGAGTGAATGAGTGAGCGAGTGAATGAGTGAGCGAGTGAATGAGCGAGTGAGTGAGCGAGTGAATTAGTGAGCGAGTGAACGAGTGAGTGAGCGAGTGAATGAGTGAGCGAGTGAATGAGCGAGCGAGTGAATGAGCGAGCGAGCGAATGAGTGAGCGAGCGAGTGAATGAGTGAGCGAGCAAGTGAGCGAGTGAGCGAGCGAGTGAATGAGCGAGCGAGTGAGCGAGTGAATTAGTGAGCGAGTGAGCGAGTGAATGAGTGAGCGAGTGAATGAGTGAGCGAGTGAATGAGTGAGCGAGCGAGTGAGCGAGCGAGCGAGTGAATGAGCGAGCGAGTGAGCGAGTGAATTAGTGAGCGAGTGAATGAGTGAGCGAGTGAATGAGTGAGCGAGTGAATGAGTGAGCGAGTGAGTGAATGAGCGAGCGAGTGAATGAGTGAGCGAGCGAGCGAGTGAGTGAGCGAGCGAGTGAGCGAGCGAGTGAGCGAGCGAGTGAGTGAGCGAGTGAGTGAGCGAGCGAGCGAGCGAGTGAGCGAGCGAGCGAGCGAATGAGTGAAAGAGTGAGTGAATGAGCGAGTGAATGAGTGAGCGAGTGAATGAGTGAGCGAGTGAATGAGTGAGCGAGTGAGTGAGCGAGCGAGTGCGCGAGCGAGCGAGCGATGCTGCTGCTGCTGTGTACGGTGAGTTGAGCTGATTCCGAGTGACTCAGCGGGAACTCGTGTGACCAGGACTCCCCGCTTGCGGTCACGAGTGACCACGAGGGAGTTCACACCTCGGTGCGATTCACGTGGTAAGATTTAAAAAGTTGCAATTTAGTTGTATTTGTACAGTAAAACCTTGGATTGCGAGCATAATTCGTTCCGGAAACGTGTTTTTAATCCAAAGCACTCGTACATCAAAGCACTCGTGTATCAGTTGTGATCACGTGACGCTCGGCAGACAAAGCGTACGCACGTACTACTCGTATTGCAAGACCTCGCTCGTTTATCAAATTAATATTTATTTAAAAAATTAGCTCGTCTTGCAAAACACTCGCAGACCAAGTTACTCGCAATCCAAGGTTTTACTGTAGATGTGTTTAAGTGATTTGTTTACTTTTCTTAATGCTTTGCACTCCTACCGTGTTTTTTGTACTGTGTTTGTTGTTGTTTTTTGTACTGTGTTTGTTGTTGTTTTTGTACTGTGTTTGTTGTTGTTTTTTGTACTGTGTTTGTGTTTGTTGTTGTTTTTTGTACTGTGTTTGTGTTTGTTGTTGTTGGAGCGTTCTGACCCCGTGACCCCCTAACTGGACGTGTGTGAAAAAAGAGCTTTAGAACTCATCGGATTACTCCACTACAAATAAATACACATCGTCTTCCTGGTTGCTGCTGATGATGCTGCTGCTGGACACACATCATGCTGCTGCTGATGATGCTGCTGATGCTGCTGCTGATGATGATGCTGCTGATGATGCTGCTGATGATGCTGCTGCTAGACAGCGCCAAGTGAGTAATGCGCACATCATGATGCTGATGCTGCAGATACTGCTGATGATGCTGATGATGATGCTGATGATGATGCTGATGCTGATGATGATGCTGATGGTGCTGCTGCTGGACAGCGCCAAGTGAGTAATGCGCACATCATGATGCTGATGATGATGCTGCAGATACTGCTGATGATGCTGCTGATGATGATGATGATGCTGCTGATGATGCTGATGATGATGCTGATGACACTGCTGCTGATGATGCTGCTGATGCTACTGCTGATGCTGCTGCTGATGCTGCTGCTGATGCTGCTGCTGATGATGCTCCTGATGCTGCTGCTGATGATGCTGCTGATGCTGCTGCTGATGATGATGCTGCTGATGATGCTGCTGCTGCTGATGATGCTGATGCTGCTGATGACGCCGCTGCTGATGACGCTGCTGCTGATGACGCTATTGTTGTTTTTGTACGAATCCCCGGGGGATTCTCTCACATCCCCCCCCAGTCCCTCCCTCCCACCCCCCTCGTAAACTGAACCCCTTCAGGAATGGGGAATCAAATCACAACAACAACAACATTGTGAACAACAGCATCAGCAGCAGCATCAGCAGCAGTATCAGCATCAGCAGCAACATCAGCGACAACAGTAGTATCAGTAACAGTAGCATTAGCAGAAGCAGCTACATCAGCAGCATCAGCAGCATCAGCAGCATCAGCAGCATCAGCAGCAGTAGCATCAGCAACATCAGCAGCTGCAACAGCGCTACCACCAGCAACAGCAGTAGCATCGGCAGCATCAGCATCAGCAGCAACATCAGCAACAGCAGTAGTATCAGTAACAGTAGCATCAGCAGCACCAGCAGCAACAGTAGCATCGGCAGGAGCATCAGCAGCAACATCAGTAGCAGCAACAGCATCAGCAACAGACATAGCATCCGCAACAACAGTAGTATCAGCAACAGTAGCATCAGCAGCACCAGCAGCAACAGTAGCATCAGCAGTGCACTCACAGCAATGGGTGCAGTAAGTACAAACTCTCATGGTGAGGGGGGGTCAGGGGTCTGGTGAGCGTGGTGGTGAGTGTGGCAGTGAGTCTGGTGAGTGTGGTGAGCGTGCCGAGTCTGTAATGCTGTGAGTGTGGTGAGTGTGGTGCTGAGTGCAGAGGTGAGTGTTGTGGTGAGTGTGGTGAGTGTGGCGGTGAGTGTGGCAGTGAGTGGTGGTGGTGAGTGTGGCAGTGAGTGGTGGTGGTGAGTGTGGCAGTGAGTGGTGGTAGTGAGTGTGGTAGTGAGTGTGGTGAGTGTGATGGTGAGTGCGGTGGTGAATGTGAAGGTGAGTGATGGCAGTGAGTGTGGCGATGAGTGTGGTAGTGAGTGTGGTAGTGAGTGTGGCGGTGAGTGTGATGGTGAGTGCGGCGGTGAGTGTGGCGGTGAGTGTGATGGTGAGTGTGGCGGTGAATGTGAAGGTGAGTGATGGTGGTGAGTGTGGCGGTGAGTGTGGCGATGAGTGTGGTAGTGAGTGTGGTAGTGTGTGTGGCGGTGAGTGTGATGGTGAGTGTGGTAGTGTGTGTGGCGGTGAGTGTGGTAGTGAGTGTGGTAGTGTGTGTGGCGGTGAGTGTGATGGTGAGTGTGGTAGTGAGTGTGGTGGTGAGTGTGGTAGTGAGTGTGGTGGTGAGTGTGGCGGTGAATGTGATGGTGAGTGCGGTGGTGAATGTGAAGGTGAGTGATGGTGGTGAGTGTGGCGATGAGTGTGGTAGTGAGTGTGGTGGTGTGTGTGGCGGTGAGTGATGGTGAGTGATGGTGGTGAGTGTGGCAGTTAGTGTGGTAGTGTGTGTGGCGGTGAGTGTGATGGTGAGTGTGGTAGTGTGTGTGGTAGTGAGTGTGGTAGTGAGTGTGGTAGTGAGTGTGATGGTGAGTGAGGGTGGTGAGTGTGGCGGTGAGTGTGATGGTGAGTGCGGTGGTGAATGTGGTGGTGAGTGTGGCGGTGAGTGTGGTAGTGTGTGTGGGGTGAGTGTGGTGGTGAGTGTGGCGGTGAGTGATGGTGGTGAGTGTGGCAGTTAGTGTGGTAGTGTGTGTGGCGGTGAGTGTGGTGGTGAGTGCGGTGGTGAATGTGAAGGTGAGTGATGGTGGTGAGTGTGGTGGTTAATGTGGAGGTGAGTGGCGTTAAGTATTGTGGTGAGTGTTGTAGTGAGTGTGGCGGTTAGTGTGGAGGTGAGTGGCGGTGAGTATTGTGGTGAGTATTGTGGTGAGTGGCGGTGAGTATTGTGGTGAGTGTGGTGGTGAGTATTGTGGTGAGTGTGGAGGTGAGTGGCGGTGAGTATTGTGGTGAGTATTGTGGTGAGTATTGTGGTGAGTATTGTGGTGAGTGTGGTGGTGAGTATTGTGGTGAGTGTGGAGGTGAGTGGCGGTGAGTTACCAGGTCGTGGGGGAGAGACAGGAGGTCATTGAACGGAGTCTCCAACTGATTCGCGTCGACGTTCAACACCACGGCCTCCTCCAGGCCGAGCGCACGCACACTCTGCACACAGAAAGACAAAGGTCCCCCGTGTAGTCCACACAGACTGTTGGGGCAAGTGCTGTTAGCGAGCAACACCTATGACGACGGTTGGCATGGCACACGAGGGGGTGGGTGGCCAGCACCACGCCCGGCCGCCTTTGTCTCCCTTTTGGTGATGTTTAAACACCGCAACCAGGTACTCACTTGAGGCTGAGTCGACCTAGGGGTGGCTCAGGACCGATTCAGATCATCGTCACTGGCGTTAGCCGTGCAGGAATCGCACGCTAACCATTCCGCTACCACTCAACCACACGTCCAGAGACACACACACAGGTAGACACACACACAGGTAGACACACACACAGGTACACAGGTACACAGGTACACAGGTACACAGGTACACGCATACATGAACAACGTACCTCCATGAGTGTGGAATGAACACCTATGAGGTACGGCATGGGAGCCCTGCACACACACACACACAGGTGAGTGAGTGTACTCAAGATGAGTGAGCAAGTGTGTGAGCGAGCGAGTGGGTGAGGGAGTGAGTGGGTGGTTGAGTGAGCGAGCGAGTGAGTGAGTTGGTGTGTGAGTGAGCGAGTGAGTGAGCGACTGGGTGAGCGAGTGAGTGAGTGAGCGAGCGAGCGACTGGGTGAGCGAGTGAGTGGGTGAGTGAGCGAGTGAGCGGGTGGGCAAACAAGCATGCGGGCGAGCGGGCGAGCGAGCGGGCGGGTAAGTGGGCGAGCGAGCGAGCGAGTGGGTGAGCGAGAGAGCGAATGGGTGAGCGAGAGAGCGAATGGGTGAGCGTGAACTCACCCGCAGTAGTCCAGTAGGTGTGGAGGCAGGACAGGGATGAACACATGCTGCCAGTAGGTGGGGTAGAGCAGCGCGGCTGCCCCGTGCACGCACGCCGTGAGCTGCGGGTCGCCGCCACCGCCATCACCATCGCCACCACCATCGCCATCGCCACCACCATCGCCACCGCCATCACCATCGCCACCGCCATCGCCACCACCATCGCCACCACCATCACCATCGCCACCACCATCGCCACCGCCATCACCATCGCCACCGCCATCGCCACCGCCATCGCCACCACCATCATCAGCATCATAAGCATCAACAACAACACCATCATCATCAGCATCAACAACAACACCATCAGCATCAACAACAACACCATCGATACTGTCTACATCAGTATCATCACCATCAACACCATCATAAACATCAACACCATCAACAGCAGGATCATCATCAGCATCATCAAAAATCATTATCACCTCTATCATCTAATTATCGCTATCTAATGACCACCATCATTATCTAATCATCATCATGTATAGCTTTTAACAGACTGTAGGAGCAAGTGCTGCTAGCGAGCAGCAGCACCTATGAAGGCCGGCACGGTACACGAGGGGGTAGGTGGCCAACACCACGCCCGGCCGCCTTTGTCTCCCCGGTGTCGATGCTTGCACACCGCACAAGATACTAATTTGAGGCTGAGTCGACCTAGGGGAGGAGGCCCAGGACCCGGTTCAGATAATCGGCACCGGTGTTGGTGGTGGCCGTGAGCGGGAATCGACCCGCGCCCGCCGGCTTTCGTGGCGACCGGATTGCTGCGCCGATCGCCGCCGCAAACATCACCACCGCTACACCCCCCCCCCCACACATCACCACCGCTCACCGCTACACCCCCCCCCCACACACATCACCACCGCTACACCCCCCCCCCACAAACATCACCACCGCTACACCCCCCCCCCCCCCACACATCACCACCGCTACAACCCCCCCCCCCCCACACATCACCACCGCTACACCCCCCCCCACACACATCACCACCGCTACACCCCCCCCCCCACAAACATCACCACCGCTACACCCCCCCCCCCCCACACACATCACCACCGCTACACCCCCCCCACACACATCACCACCGCTACACCCCCCCCCCCACAAACATCACCACCGCTACACCCCCCCCCCCACACAAACATCACCACCGCTACACCCCCCCCCCCACACACATCACCACCGCTACACCCCCCCCCCCACAAACATCACCACCACTACACCCCCCCCCCACAAACATCACCACCGCTACACCCTCCCCCCCCCCCACAAACATCACCACCGCTACACCCCCCCCCCCCACACACATCACCACCGCTACACCCCCCCCCCCCCACAAACATCACCACCGCTACACCCCCCCCCCCACACACATCACCACCGCTATACCCCCCCCCCACACACATCACCACCGTTACACCCCCCCCACACATCACCACCGCTACACCCCCCCCCCCCCCCCACAAACATCACCACCACTACACCCCCCCCCCCACAAACATCACCACCGCTACAACCCTCCCCCCCCCCCACAAACATCACCACCGCTACACACCACCGTTACACCCCCCCCCCACACATCACCACCGCTACACCCCCCCCCCCCACAAACATCACCACCACTACACCACCCCATCATCACCACCACCACCACCATCATCACATACAGGACCAACCCAACGTGCTCACACCAACTGCACCCATCAGTCAAGGGATCCATAGCCCCGC
>NC_136323.1:3684790-3706581 GCF_964198595.1 Lampetra fluviatilis | reverse complement strand
AGTGAGTGTGTGTACTGAGTGAGTGTGTACTGAGTGAGTGTGTATACTGAGTGAGTGTGTATACTGAGTGAGTGTGTATACTGAGTGAGTGTGTATACTGAGTGAGTGTGTGTACTGAGTGAGTGTGTATACTGAGTGAGTGTGTACTGAGTGAGTGTGTGTACTGAGTGAGTGTGTATACTGAGTGAGTGTGTACTGAGTGAGTGTGTGTACTGAGTGAGTGTGTATACTGAGTGAGTGTGTATACTGAGTGAGTGTGTATACTGAGTGAGTGTGTGTACTGAGTGAGTGTGTGTACTGAGTGAGTGTGTGTACTGAGTGAGTGTGTGTACTGAGTGAGTGTGTATACTGAGTGAGTGTGTGTACTGAGTGTGTGTGTACTGAGTGAGTGTGTGTACTGAGTGTGTGTGTGTACTGAGTGAGTGTGTGTACTGAGTGAGTGTGTGTACTGAGTGAGTGTGTGTACTGAGTGAGTGTGTATACTGAGTGAGTGTGTGTACTGAGTGAGTGTGTATACTGAGTGAGAGTGTACACTGAGTGAGTGTGTATACTGAGTGAGTGTGTGTACTGAGTGAGTGTGTGTACTGAGTGAGTGTGTATACTGAGTGAGTGTGTGCACTGAGTGAGTGTGTATACTGAGTGAGTGTGTATACTGAGTGAGTGTGTACACTGAGTGAGTGTGTGCACTGAGTGAGTGTGTATACTGAGTGAGTGTGTATACTGAGTGAGTGTGTGTACGTACCCGTGTGTACGTGTGTGTCTCTGGGCTGCGGCTGCCTCCATGAGCTGCGACTGCCCCCACAGCGATCTGCACCAGGCGCTGGAACACGTCACTTCTCGACACGAAGTCTGTCTCACAGGCCACCTACACAAACACCATCACATCATCACCATCAACATCATTACTACCATCAACACCATCAACAACATCAACACCATCACCATCAACACCATCAACAACATCAACACCATCGCCATCAACACCATCAACATCATCAACAACATCAACACCATCAACACCATCACCACCATCAACACCATCAACATCACCTACATCATCACCACCATCAACACCATCAACACCATCAACACCATCAACACCACCCCCCATCACCACCACCACCACCATCACAATCACCACCATCACCATCACCACCCCCCCACACACCTCCCTAACCCCTCCCCTCCACACCCCCCCACCCCACCCCACCACACCCCCCTAACCCCACCCCTCCACACCCCCCTAACCCCACCCCTCCACACCCCCCCTAACCCCACCCCTCCACACCCCCCTAACCCCTCCCCTCCACACCCCCCCTAACCCCACCCCTCCACACCCCCCTAACCCCTCCCCTCCACACCCCCCTAACCCCTCCCCTCCACACCCCCCTAACCCCTCCCCTCTACACCCCCCCTAACCCCACCCCTCCACACCCCCCTCCCCTAACCCCTCCCCTCCACACCCCCCTAACCCCACCCCTCCACACCCCCCTAACCCCTCCCCTCCACACCCCCCCTAACCCCTCCCCTCCACACCCCCCTAACCCCTCCCCTCCACACCCCCCTAACCCCTCCCCTCCACACCCCCCCTAACCCCTCCCCTCCACACCCCCCTAACCCCCTCCCCTCCACACCCCCCCTAACCCCTCCCCTCCACACCCCCCCTAACCCCTCCCCTCCACACCCCCCTAACCCCTCCCCTCCACACCCCCCCTAACCCCTCCCCTCCACACCCCCCTAACCCCTCCCCTCCACACCCCCCTAACCCCTCCCCTCTACAACCCCCTAACTCCTCCACACGCCCCTAACCCCTCCCCTCCACACCCCCCTAACCCCTCCCCTCCACACCCCCCTAACCCCGCCCCACCCCCCTAACCCCTCCCCTCCACACCCCCCTAACCCCACCCCTCCACACCCCCCTAACCCCGCCCCACCCCCCTAACCCCTCCCCTCCACACCCCCCTAACCCCCCCTGTTAATCAAGCAGGACAGAACGCCCACCTGAGTTCGAATCCCGTTCGTGGCCACGTGGTGTGATGATTCGCCCTGCGGTCTTGGGCCTCCCCTAGCTCTACTCGGCCTCAAATGAGTACCTGGTGCGATGTGTAAACATCGCCACTGGGGAGACAAAGGCGGCCGGGCACGGTGCTGGCCACCCACCCCCTTAGTGTACCGTGCCGGCCTCCATAGGTGCTGCTACTCGCTAATGGCACTTGCCCCAACAAAGTTTGTTAAGGCTACAACGGGGTGGGGGTGGGGGGGGCGAACTTTGTCTCTGTGCGTGCGTGTGTGTACGGGATCATAACGTGCATCTTACCGCTCATCTCAGTCGGCCGACCCATGGCACCTGCTGGGTCTGTCCCTCCTGCACCTAGCCTGGCACAGTAGGGGGGTACAGCTGGTGGTGCATCTACCGGTCATCTGAGTCAGCCGACCCATGGCACTTGCTGGGTCTGTCCCTCTTGCACCTAGCCTGGCACAGTCGGGGGGTACAGCTGGTGGTGCATCTACCGGTCATCTGAGTCAGCCGACCCATGGCACTTGCTGGGTCTGTCCCTCTTGCACCTAGCCTGGCACAGTCGGGGGGTACAGCTGGTGGTGCATCTACCGGTCATCTGAGTCAGCCTACCCATGGAACCTGCTGGGTCTGTCCCTCCTGCACCTAGCCTGGCACAGTCGGGGGGTACAGCTGGTGGTGCATCTACCGGTCATCTGAGTCAGCCTACCCATGGAACCTGCTGGGTCTGTCCCTCCTGCACCTAGCCTGGCACAGTCGGGGGGTACAGCTGGTGGTGCATCTACCGGTCATCTGACTTCAGGGTTTGTCAGCTAGCTCAGTGAGCATTCAAAGGCCTATTTACAACAGTGGTTCATCCACGCGGTTCACGTGTTATTCTTATCATCAGCACCTCCTCTCCCCCCCCCTTCACCCACCACGGTGCAGACAGGGGCAGCCCCCATCCACCGGATCCTCTCTCTGTCTGTCTTCTCTAAAGAAGGCCCATTGCCCGAAACGCCGTGGTTCGCGGCAGCAGAGATAGAGAGAGTGGGGGGTTTAGGGGGGGTCGGTGGGGGGGGACATGGTGATGATAATAATTCATTAATCCATCACGCACGTTGATGGGCATTCATTCATTACGTATGGTGATGATTCATTCATTCATCACGCACGGTGATGATGATAACAATTCATTCATCACGCACGGTGATGATAACAATTCATTCATTACGTACGGTGATGATGATGATAACAATTCATTCATCACGCACGCACGGTGATGATGATAACAATTCATTCATCACGCACGCACGGTGATGATGATAACAATTCATTCATCACGCACGCACGGTGATGATGATAACAATTCATTCATCACGCACGCACGGTGATGATGATAACAATTCATTCATCACGCACGGTGATGATAACAATTCATTCATTACGTACGGTGATGATGATGATAACAATTCATTCATCACGCACGCACGGTGATGATGATAACAATTCATTCATCACGCACGCACGGTGATGATGATAACAATTCATTCATCACGCACGCACGGTGATGATGATAACAATTCATTCATCACGCACGCACGGTGATGATGATAACAATTCATTCATTACGTACGGTGATGATTCATTCATTCATCACGCACGGTGATGATGATAACAATTCATTCATCACGCACGCACGGTGATGATGATAACAATTCATTCATTACGTACGGTGATGATTCATTCATTCATCACGCACGGTGATGATGATAACAATTCATTCATCACGCACGCACGGTGATGATGATAATTTATTAATCACGCACGGTGATGATGATAATGAATTCGTTAATTTATCATGCACGTTGATGATCATTCATTCATCACGCACAGTGATGATAATCATTCTTTCATTCATCACGCATAGTGATAATGAATTCGTTAATCCATCGTGCCCGGCCAGTGAAGGGCCGTTGCCCTAAACGGTGTGACCTCTTGACCAGGGCGTTTGCATTTGGACCGCTTCCTGCCGCCATACACCGGGTGTCTCGAGCGATTCGTTTGGGGGTCCCCTGAATAAGACTCACGACGTCGTGAACGCTGATCGATTGCAATCGATTTATTATACAGCGTGACATTTAGAATAAACCCCAACTATAAATTTCGATTTAAAGCTTTCGTGACTGCAGGGATTCATATTCTTGCTTCTTTCGGTAAAGTCACGTAGAAGGGAAATAACAAAATAATAAAATAATATAAATATAAAACAACAAAAAATCCTCAAGACGTTTCGACTGCAACACAAGCAATCATCATCAGGTGTGAAATCCCATCTCACTTTTTTCAAATGTTCTTGCTGTGGATTTCACATCTGATGATGATTGCTTGTGTTGCAGTCGAAACGTCGTGAGAATTTTTATTGTTTAGTATTTGTATTATTTTATTATTTCCCTTCTACGTGACTTTACCGAAAGAACCAAGAATATAAACCCCAACTATGTTTGTCTGTTCGTTCATCTCGTGTCACGTGTATGAAGCGCCTTCATCCAAGGCGCTCTGCAAGGCCTGTGAGCGGTTCTGTGAGTTCTAGATTTGTTGAAGCTTTCGTGACTGCAAGGATTCATACTCTTAGGTTTTTCGGTAAAGTCACGTAGGTGAAAAAATTATCATAATAAAATAATAGAAATTATTATTTATGTTATTTATTATTATTTATTTAAAGTCACGTAGGTGAAAAAACTAAAATAATAAAATAATAGAAAAAATTTCCCCCTATTATTTTTTATTACTTATTTTTCACCTACGTACGGTACTATGAGGGTAGCTGAAGAGGATGCGGTGAATATGGCCGGGGTATGTGGATGGAGGTGAGTGAGTACGGGAATTACTGTGGGGGGCGGGAGGGGTAAGGCCTGGCTGGTCATTACACCATCACTGGGACCGCTGTTGCTGCTGTAGCCCATGTTGATGGGGGGGGGTGGGGGTGGGGGGGAGGGAGGGGAGGGGCTGATTCACACCAGACACTGCTGACAATGATCAGGGTCCGTAAAACCACGGGGGGAGGGAGGGCTGGGGGGGGGGAAGTTGCGGTGATGAACCCCCCCCTCCCCCACCCCCCCCCCTACCCGAGTACTTGGCTTTGTAGTTTGACCCCTGAGACCCCTGACACAATCCCTGCTCCCCCCTCTCCGCTCTCCTTCCTCCTGCTCCCCCATCTCCCTGCTCCCCCATCTCCCTGCTCCCCCCCACACTCTGCTCCCCCCACACTCTGCTCCCCCCACTTCCTGCTCCCCCCACACTCTACTCCCCCCACCCCCTGCTCCCCCATCTCCCTGCTCCCCCCACTTCCTGCTCCCCCCACACTCTGCTCCCCCATCTCCCTGCTCCCCCCCACACTCTGCTCCCCCCACCCCCTGCTCCCCCATCTCTCTGCTCCCCCCACACTCTGCTCCCCCCACCCCCTGCTCCCCCATCTCCCTGCTCCCCCCCACCCCCTGCTCCCCCATCTCCTGCTCCCCCCCACACTCTGCTCCCCCATCTCCCTGCTCCCCCCCACACTCTGCTCCCCCATCTCCCTGCTCCCCCCCACACTCTGCTCCCCCATCTCCCTGCTCCCCCCCACACTCTGCTCCCCCCACCCCCTGCTCCCCCATCTCCCTGCTCCCCCCCACACTCTGCTCCCCCATCTCCCTGCTCCCCCCCACACTCTGCTCCCCCCACTCTCTGCTCCCCCATCTCCTTGCTCCCCCATTATCCTACTCTGCCCACACTCTACTCCCCCTCCTCTCTCTGCTCCCCCCTCTCCCTCCTTCCCACACTCTCTGCTCCCCATCTCCCTGATCCCCCCAACCCTCCCCCTGCTCCCCCCTCTCCCTGCGCCCTCCTCTCACTGATCCCTCTCTCGCGACGCTCTCCATTCTCCCCCTCTCCTACTGCTTGCTCATCTTCACCCTGCTCCCCCTACCCCTGCTCCCCCCAACCCTCCCCCTGCTCCCCCCCCCCTCCCCCCCCTCCCCCTGCTCCCCCCAACCCTCCCCCTGCTCCCCCCCCCTCCCCCCCCTCCCCCTGCTCCCCCCAACCCTCCCCCTGCTCCCCCCAACCCTCCCCCTGCTGCTCCCCCCAACCCTCCCCCTGCTGCTCCCCCCTCTCCCTCCTGCCTGTGTGCGATTCCCATTCGCGGGCAACATCGGCGGCGAGTATCTGAGCCGGCGTTGATCCTCGGCTAGGTGAGCTCAGCCCGAAGTGAGTGTCTGGTGCGGTGTACTGTACCCGGCGCGGTGTACTGTATTAAACATCGGCGCTCACAATCAGAATATTCATTTATCTTGGAGGAATCCGATGAGCAATAAAGCTCTTTTGTCCACAGATGTCCAGTAGCACTGGCGGCGAGACAAAGGCGGCCGGGCGTGGCTGCTGCCCCCCCACCCCCACGTGCCGGTTTGCCGGTGTGCCGGTGTGTCTCTGCGGTAGTGGGGAGCGGTGGTGCCGCGGTTGGCGCGATTCGGTACGAACCCGGAGACCCGAGTTCGATTCCCGGAGACCGGCGTTCGAATCGGTCCTGGGCCTTCTCTACGTCGACTCAGCCTCAAGTGGAGTGACTGGTGCAGTGCGTAAACATCGCCGCCGGGAAGACAAATACGGCTGTGCGTGGTACTGGCCACCCACCGTCCTCTTGGTGTGCCGTTCCTCTTGGTGTGCCGTTCCTCTTGGTGTGCCGTTCCGGCCCTGGTAGGCACAAGCAGCACTTGCCCCAACGGTCTTGTGAAGGCTACACGGGGGATCTTTGTCTTGGTCTTCATAGCAGGGTGTGAGTGCCGTGTGTGTGGGAGCTGTGTGGGAGTGCAGCGCCGCTGCTGACTGCGAGCTGCTGTGTTTACACCAGACAGAGGCATCTTATCTCTCACAAGCCCTTCAACTCACACAGCCTTCTCGCCTCCCCACAAAGACTAAGGTCCCCCGCGTAGCCTTCGGGCGAATGTCGGGGCAAGGGCTGTTGGCGAGTGGCGCCTACGATGAGCGTGGTCGGTGTCACGCCTCTCTCCTCTCCCCAGCGATGATGTGTTTTGCACACCGCACTGGGTGATTGTTTAAAGCTGAGTGGACCTAAAGGAAAGCCAGGTTCAAATATTCGCCGCTGTTGTCGGCCGTGAGCGGGAATCGAACTCGGGCCGCTGGGTTCGTCGCGCAGTGCGCTAACCGCTGCGCCACCACTCTCAACTATCTCACACACACCACGTGCACACACACACACATGTCCTACATACACCCAAACACCCCCACAAAGACAAAGAGCCCCCGTATAGCCTGTAACAGA
The DNA here is from genome assembly GCF_964198595.1 of Lampetra fluviatilis. NCBI lineage: Eukaryota > Metazoa > Chordata > Hyperoartia > Petromyzontiformes > Petromyzontidae > Lampetra > Lampetra fluviatilis. Next base: position 3,699,268 of record NC_136323.1, on the reverse strand, counting down.
CTGTTGGGGCAAGTGCTGTTGGCGAGCAGCAGCTATGAAAGCCGGAACGGCACGTGAGGAGGTGGGTGGCCAGCACCAGGCCCGGCCGCCTTTGTCTCCCCAGTAGGTACTCAAGTGTGAGTACCCAGGCACTCACCCACACGTACACACGCACACAGACCCACACACCCCACACATGCACTTACACACCCCACACACACCCCACACACACACACGCACCTACTTCCTCCACATACGCATAACAACAACAACAACCGCCATTCGCCACTAAGTGGCGGTGACGTCACCACGACGCTTGTGCCAGGCCATGTGCACCTTGAGGCCACGTGAAGTGTCGAACGCCCGCTGGCAGGAGGTCACGGGGCAGACCCAGGTGCCACGGGTCGACTGACCGAGATGACCGAGATGACTGGCTGATGCACCACCTGTGCCCCCTACTGTGCCAACTTGCTGTGCTTTAGCCACCCGGCGCTCCGCTCGTTGTTGTGAGCGTCGCTCCTCCGCCCTCCGTTGTTGTTGGAGGGCGACTGCCTCCAACTGCCCAGCAACGTCCTTCACGAGCCTCCTCCACAGAGGCACTCACACACGCACACACGCACACACGCGTGCACCTACACGCGCACACATGCGCACACACACACGCGCACACACACACGCGCGCACCTCCTCACCCCACACAGATCTCGGCCCTGTTTGACCACTGACCCTCATCCATCCTCACAGTAGCCATGACCCTGGCGCTGCCATTAACCCGAGTGGCAGCCTTGAGACACTCACAGCCTGATACACGCACAGACTATACACACACACACTCGCACACACAGATACACGCGCGCACAGACTATATACACACAGGCACGTGCGCACACAGATACACAAACACAGACGCACGCAATTACGCACAGAGCAGTGCGCGCACACAGATACACACGGACAAAGATCCCCCGTGTAGCCTTTAACAGACTGCGTTGGGGCAAGCGCTGTTAGCGAGCAGCACCTACGAAGGCCGGCACGGCACACGAGGGGGTGGGTGGCCAGCACCACGCCCGGGGGCCTTTGCATCCCCAGTGACGATGTTTACACACCGCATCAGGTACTCTTTTGAGGCTGAGTCGACCTAGGGGAGGCCCAGGACCGGTTCGGATAATCGTCACGACTGTTGGTGGCCGTGAGCGGGGAAATCGAACTCGGGTCGCCGGGGGTTCGTAGCGCGGCGCGTCAACCGCTGGGCCACCACTCGCACAGACACACAGACGGACACACGCACTGACACACGCACTGACACACGCACTGACACACGCACTGACACACGCACTGACACACACACAACCAAAGACACACAGTCACTCACACGGACACACGCACTGACACACGCACTGACACACGCACTGACACACGCACTGACACACGCACTGACACACACACAACCAAAGACACACAGTCACTCACACGGACACACGCACTGACACACGCACTGACACACGCACTGACACACGCACTGACACACGCACGGACACACGCACTGACACACGCACGGACACACGCACTGATACACGCACTGACACACGCACTGACACACGCACTGACACACGCACGGACACACGCACTGACACACGCACTGACACACGCACTGACACACGCACTGACACACGCACGGACACACGCACTGACACACGCACTGACACACGCACTGACACACGCACTGACACACGCACTGACACACGCACTGACACACGCACGGACACACGCACTGACACACGCACTGACACACGCACTGACACACGCACTGACACGCGCACTGACACGCGCACTGACACACGCACGGACACACGCACGGACACACGCACTGATACACGCACTGACACACGCACTGACACACGCACTGACACGCACTGACACACGCACGGACACACGCACTGACACACGCACTGACACACGCACAGACACACGCACTGACACACGCACGGACACACGCACTGACACACGCACTGACACACGCACTGACACACGCACGGACAGACACACGCACGGACACACGCACTGACACACGCACGGACACACGCACTGACACACGCACTGACACACGCACTGACACACGCACGGACACACGCACTGACACACGCACTGACACACGCACTGACACACGCACTGACACACGCACGGACACACGCACTGACACACGCACTGACACACGCACGGACACACGCACGGACACACACACAACCAAAGACATACAGTCACTCACACGGACACACGCACGGACACACGCACGGACACACGCACGGACACACGCACTGACACACGCACGGACACACGCACTGACACACGCACTGACACACGCACTGACACACGCACGGACACACGCACGGACACACGCACGGACACACGCACTGACACACGCACGGACACGCACTGACACACGCACGGACACACGCACTGACACACGCACTGACACACGCACTGACACACGCACGGACACACGCACTGACACACGCACTGACACACGCACGGACACACGCACTGACACACGCACGGACACACGCACGGACACACGCACGGACACACGCACGGACACACGCACGGACACACGCACTGACACACGCACGGACACACGCACGGACACACGCACTGACACACGCACTGACACACGCACGGACACACGCACGGACACACGCACGGACACACGCACGGACACACGCACTGACACACGCACTGACACACGTACGGACACACGCTTGGACACACGCACGGACACACGCACGGACACACGCACGGACACACGCACTGACACACGCACGGACACGCACTGACACACGCACTGACACACGCACGGACACACGCACTGACACACGCACTGACACACGCACTGACACACGCACTGACACACGCACGGACACGCACGGACACACGCACTGACACACGCACGGACACACGCACGGACACACGCACTGACACACGCACTGACACACACACAACCAAAGACACATAGTCACTCACACGGACACACGCACTGACACACGCACTGACACACGCACTGACACACGCACGGACACACGCACGGACACACGCACGGACTCACGCGCGCGCACGCGGCCCCTGCCCTGCGCTCGTTATTTTTAATTCCTTTATTTTCTCTCTCGCGGTGATGAATGCGCGATGCGTTAAGAGAAAAATGAGTGGGGGGAGGAGGAGGTGGTGGGGGCGGGCGTGGGGGCCTTGGCTGTGAATGCATCACACCTTACGAATGTTACACATTGAAATAACACACACAGACACACAGACACGTGTAAAAAAGACAAAGAACCCCCGTATAGCCTTAACAGACTGTTGGGGCAAGCGCTGTTAGCGAGCACCTATGAAGGCCGGCACGGCACACGAGGGGGTGGGTGGCCAGCACCATGTCCGGCCGCCTTTGTCTCCCCGGTGTTTACACACCACACCATTTGAGGTTGAGTCGACCTCGGGGAGGCCCAGGACCAGTTCAGATTATCGTCACTGGTGTTGGCTATGAGCGGGAATCGTACTCGGCCTGCCGGATTCATTGCCGCGACATGTGTACACACAGACACGTACACACGTACACACGTGTACACACAGACACGTACACACGTGTACACACAGACACGTGTACACACAGACACGTGTACACACAGACACGTGTAGACACAGACACGTGTAGACACAGACACGTACACACGTGGACACACACGTGTACACACAGACACGTACACACGTACACACGTGTAGACACGTGTAGACACAGACACGTACACACGTGTACACACGGACACGTACACACGTGTAGACACAGACACGTGTACACACGTACACACGTGTAGACACACACGTGTACACACAGACACACGTATACACGTACACACGTGTAGACACACACACGTGTACACACAGACACACGTACACATGTGTAGACACACACACGTACACACGTGTGGACACAGGCGGCTGGGTGTGGTATTGGCCTCGTGTACCCTGCCGGTCTTCATAGGTGTTTGCGAACAGCACTTGCCCCTTCAATCTGTTAAGGCTATACGGGGGGTCTTTGTCTTTGTTGCTTGTGTATTTACCCATGTACACACACGTGAGTGTAAATATCCACGTGAGTCTGCGCATCTGTATAAGTCTGTGGGTCTCTGTGTGAGTCTATGGGTCTCTGTGTGAGTCTAAGGGTCTCTGTGTGAGTCTATGGGTCTGTATGTGAGTTTATGGGTCTCTGTGTGAGTCTAAGGGTCTCTGTGTAAGTCTGTGGGTCTCTGTGTGAGTCTATGGGTCTCTGTGTGAGTCTATGGGTCTCTATGTGAGTCTATGGGTCTCTATGTGAGGCTATGGGTCTCTGTGTGAGTCTATGGGTCTCTGTATGAGTCTGTGGGTCTCTGTGGGTCTATGGTTATCTGTGTGAGTCTGAGTCTCTATGTGAGGCTATGGGTCTCTGTGTGAGTCTGTGGGTCTCTATGTAAGTCGATGGGTCTCTATGTGAGTCTATGGATCTCTGTGTGAGTCTAAGGGTCTCTGTGTCAGTCTATGGGTCTCTGTGAGTCTATTCATCTCTATGCGAGTCTGTAACGATGTAATTCATTAGCTGAGACCACCAACTCACTAGACGTGAGACCCCGGTGTCGTCACTGTGGTTGGGGCTGAACCCAAGGCCCTCGGAATCTCTGACCTCCGAGCCTCCTCGTGCGTGATGTGCGCTTGATTGCGAGCGGTGAGCGCCGAGCGGTGAGTGCCGATCGGTGAGCGCCGATCGGTGAGTGAAGGTCGTGTGCTCTCTCCGCAGCTACCTGCCCTGGTTTGAGGTGTTTTACAAGCTGCTCAATCTCCTGGCAGAGTACAGCACCAAGGGCAATGCAAGTTGCACCACCGCACCGGCACCCGTACTTCACCGCACCGGCACCCGTACTTCACCGCACCCTCACGGTGTTGCGTGACGGCCCGCCACCGCACTACTCGACTACACCACACTCACACGACGGTGTAACACCACACTGCACTGCACCACACTACTGTACCACACTGCACCACACTGCACCACACTGCACCACACCACTGCACCACACTGCACTGCACCACACTGCACTGCACCACACTGCACCACACTGCACCGCACTGCACTGCACCACACTGCACCACACTGCACCACACTACTGCACCACACTGCACCACACTACTGCACCACACTGCACTGCACCACACTGCACCGCACCACACTGCACCACACTGCACTGCACCACACTGCACCACACTGCACCGCACTGCACTGCACCACACTGCACCACACTACTGCACCACACTGCACTGCACCACACTGCACCACACTACTGCACCACCACACTGCACCGCATTGCACCACACTGCACCACACCACTGCACCACACCACTGCACCACACCACTGCACCACACCACTGCACCACACTACTGCACCACACCACTGCACCACACTCACACCACAGTGTCATGTGTCGCGAACCAGGAGAGCGACTCCCAGGAACTCCTCGAGTCTCTCCACAAGCGCCCGGTTCCAGAGCCGGAAACCTCCGTGCACCTCACTGTGGTGGGTACCCAGCATGCCTCACTCTACCCAGCATGCCTCACTCTACCCAGCATGCCTCACTCTACCCAGCACGCCTCACTCTACCCAGCATGCCTTACTCCACCCAGCATGCCTCACTCTACCCAGCATGCCTCACTCTACCCAGCATGCCTCACTGTACCAATCATGGCTCACTTTGCTGTACCCAGCATGCCTCACTCTACCCAGCATGCCTCACTCTACCCAGCATGCCTCACTCTACCCAGCACGCCTCACTCTACCCAGCATGCCTTACTCCACCCAGCATGCCTCACTCTACCCAGCATGCCTCACTCTACCCAGCATGCCTCACTGGTCCAATCATGGCTCACTTTGCTGTACCCAGCATGCCTCACTCTACCCAGCATGCCTCACTCTACCCAGCATGCCTCACTCTACCCAGCACGCCTCACTCTACCCAGCATGCCTTACTCCACCCAGCATGCCTCACTCTACCCAGCATGCCTCACTCTACCCAGCATGCCTCACTGTACCAATCATGGCTCACTTTGCTGTACCCAGCATGCCTCACTCTACCCAGCATGCCTCACTCTACCCAGCATGCCTCACTCTACCCAGCACGCCTCACTCTACCCAGCATGCCTTACTCCACCCAGCATGCCTCACTCTACCCAGCATGCCTCACTCTACCCAGCATGCCTCACTGGTCCAATCATGGCTCACTTTGCTGTACCCAGCATGCCTCACTCTACCCAGCATGCCTCACTCTACCCAGCATGCCTCACTCTACCCAGCACGCCTCACTCTACCCAGCATGCCTTACTCCACCCAGCATGCCTCACTCTACCCAGCATGCCTCACTCTACCCAGCATGCCTCACTGTACCAATCATGGCTCACTTTGCTGTACCCACCATGCCTCACTCTACCCAGCATGCCTCATTCTACCCCGAGCATGTCTCATCCATGCACACACACATCTCTCACACTCACACAAAGATCCCTCTGGTAGTCTTAACAGACTGTTGGGGCAAGCGCTGATAGCGAGCACCTATGAAGGCCGGCACGGCACACGAGGGGGTGGGTGGCCAGCACCACGCCCGACCGCCTTTGTCTCCCCACCGCAAGCAGGTACTCGTCTAAGGCCGAGTCGACCTAGGGGAGGTACCGAACCGGTCAATATATATTGGCCGTGAGTGTGAATTGAACACGGCCCGCTGGATTTGTAACGCGGTGCTCTAACCACTATGCCGCCGCTCCACACTATCACACGCACACATCGCTACCCAGCATGCACCAGGGCTTTTCCCAGCATGCATTAAGCATTCCCCAGCATGCAGAATGGATTACCCAGCATGCACCTGGGATTACCCAGCGTGCTTTAGGGATTACGGAGCGACTCGGAGGACATGGCAGCGATGTGGCTGCTGTCGACTGCCGCTGACGCTTCTGATGATGCTGATGATGCTGTTCATGTTCCTGATGATGATGATGTTGCTGATGCTGTTTCCGGTGACAATGTCAGTGATACTGTTGCCTATGATGACGATGATGATTTTGATGTTTCTGATGATGATGTTGCTGATGATGATGTTGCTTTTGACAGCGTTAGTGATGCTGCTGCTGCTATTGCTAATGCTGACGATGATGATGTTGATGTTCCTGGTTTTGGATGTTGCTGATGATGATGTTGACAATGTCAGTGACCTTGATGCTGATGATGATGTTGCTGATGATGATGTTGACAATGTCAGGGATCGTGATGCTGATGATGATTTTGCTGATGATGATGTTGACAATGTCACTGATCTTGATGATGATGTTGCTGATGATGATGTTGACAATGTCACTGATCTTGATGCTGATGATGATGATGTTGCTGATGATGATGTTGACAATGTCAGGGATGATGATGATGCTGCTGATGATGATGTTGACAATGTCAGGGATCGTGATGCTGATGATGATGTTGCTGATGATGATGTTGACAATGTCACTGATCTTGATGATGATGATGATGTTGCTGATGATGATGTTGACAATGTCACTGATCTTGATGTTGCTGATGATGATGTTGACAATGTCACTGATCTTGATGCTGATGATGATGTTGATGATGATGATGTTGACAATGTCAGGGATCTTGATGATGATGATGATGTTGCTGATGATGATGTTGCTGATGATGATGATGTTGCTGATGACGCTGTTGTGTGTCGTTGCAGCATGCCTACTTCATAGCTCCGGACTGCAGGCGTCTACCCACAATTCCTGAGAGTGTGAGCAGCTGAACTCCTCACCACGCTCACCGCGCCACGCTCACCACGCTCACCACACTCACCACGCTCACCACGCTCACCACGCTCACCACGCTCACCACGCTCACCACGCTCACCACGCTCACCACTCGCCAAGCCCACCGCCCTTACCGTGCTCACCACGCCTGCTGCCATCCTCGCCACACTCGGCACGCTTCGGCGCTCCACGCTCACCACGCTCACCACGCTCACCACGCTCACCACGCTCATCGCGCTCACCACACTCACCACGCTCACCACGCTCACCACGCTCATCGCGCTCACCACACTCACCACGCTCACCACGCTCACCACGCTCATTGCGCTCACCACGCTCACCACGCTCATCGCGCTCACCACGCTCACCACGCTCACCACGCTCACCACGCTCACCACGCTCATCGCGCTCACCACACTCACCTTGCTCACCACGCTCACCACGCTCACCACACTCACCACGCTCACCACACTCACCACGCTCACCACGCTCACCGCGCTCACCGCACTCGTCAAACCTTGCTCACCACAGAGGGAACCCGTCGGGAGTGCCTTGTGGATGGTGGCCGTATTGTGGTGCTGTATTGATGAGGTTGTGGCGACGCGGCGTTGTGGTGAAGTGGTTACGTTGTGGCGACGTTGTGGTGACGTGGTGGCGACGTGGTTACGTTGTGGCGACGTTGTGGTGACGTGGTGGCGACGTGGTTACGTTGTGGCGACGTTGTGGCGACGTTGTGGTGACGTGGTTACGTTGTGGCGACGTTGTGGTGACGTTGTGGTGACGTGGCGACGTTGTGGTTGCGTGTCTGCACAGAGGAACCTGACGGAGTTCCTGGTGGCCGTGGACCCGCTCAGCATGGTGCACCTGTACGCCAGCCTGCTGTGGGAGCGCCGCATCATCGTCACCTCCAACAAGCTCAGCACGGTGGGGCCGCGGTGCACTGGGTCACGGGGTCACGGAGTCAATGGGTCACTAGGGCACTGGGTCACGTAGTCAATGGGTCGTGGGGGCATCGGGTCATCGGGTCATGGGGACACCGGGCCACAGAGTTACCGGGTCACCAGGTCACTGGGTTATGGGGGCACCGGGGCAAATTCACCAGGTCACTAGGACACGGGGTCACAGAGTCAATGGGTCACCGGTTCACGGGGACAGCGAGGCACTAGGGCATGGGGTCACGGGGTCACAGAGTCAATGGGTCACCGGGGCACCAGGTCATCGGGGGCACTGGGTCATGGGGACACTGAGCCACATAGTCACTGGGTCACTCACTAGGTGTTTCAGTGTTGGGCTGTGATACATTTCCACATCATAAGCCACTTCGTTGAGCAATCATTTGTGGCCAGGTCACTCGTGAAAGGAAGCTAATAGCTCAGTGGACTTTACCTGGAAAAAAAAGTGTAGTTTCTAGTTTAGTTTTCTAGTTTTCCAATGACAAGATCACTGGGTTACAAGGTCATCGGAGTGACGCTTTTACTGGGTCACTGGATTGTCAGGTTAAAGGGTCACGGGGTCACAGATTACGAGGTTAAGAGGTCATTGGGTCGTCAGGTTAAAGGGTCATGGGGTCACAGGTTACGAGGTTAAGAGGTCACTGGGTCACAGGTTACGAGGTTAAGAGGTCACTGGGTCACAGGTTACGAGGTTAAAAGGTCATTGGGTCGTCAGGTTAAAGGGTCACGGGGTCACAGGTTACGAGGTTAAGAGGTAATTGGGTCATCATGTTAAAGGGTCACGGGGTCACAGGTTACAAGATTAAGAGGTCACTGGGTCGTTGGGTTAAAGGGTCACGGGGTCACAGGTTACGAGGTTAAGAGGTCATTGGGTCGTAAGGTTAAAGGGTCACGGGGTCACATGTCACGAGGTTAATAGGTCGCTGGGTCACGGTCAATGTGCCGGAGATCGCCGGGCTCGCAGGGGGTACAGGCTTACTAGGTGACAGCGACGACATCACTGGCTTACAGAGTTTCTGGGTTAGCGGGTCACTGGGTGACGGGTTACGAGGTCAAGCGGTCGCTGAGTTGCGATGTCACTTGGGTCAGGGTCAGTGTGGGGTCATGGCGATATTGATGCCCTTGGAGTAAACACAACGAAGCTGCTGCAGATCCCCCCCCCCCCCTCCCGCTTAAAACTGAAACAATTTTTTAATCCTTTTTATTAAGTTCACTTGCTTGCTTGCGCGCTTACGACCGTGCAAATCTTTCGGTCGTTTTTTAACCCACTTCCCGTGCTCCAATCGAGCTGACATTTTGCACACAGACTCGCTGTGCGTGACAATTTATTTTCGTGAAATTTTTTTTCCAAAAATTTCCACTTTTTAGGAAAAAAAAAATTCATATTTAATTTAAAATACCAATGTGATAAAAATGAAACTCTTACTCAAGAAAAACATAAATGAATAATAAAATGAAACCGATGCCATGCATATAAAGGATTTATAGTGAAAAACTTTGTTTTTACGGGTTAATTTTTTTATTTGACCAGGTGAAGGCCCCCCCCACTAAGCTGCTATGCAGCTCTTAGTCAGAAGCGGCCTGGCAATCGGCAATGAGAGCTCAACGAAGTGGGCTTAGCATCGTCACGTGGAAATTCACCGCAGCCAAATACTCTCAATGCGTCACCTTGATTCTAAATGTGGGGGGGGGGGGGGGGGGGGAAGCCGGAGGCCCCGGAGAAAATTCCACACGACCACGGAGAGAGAGAGGCACACAAACTCCAAATATACAGCAGCAGGCGTCAGGGTCGGGATCGAACCCTCCATCTCCTGTACACCAGGCGAGGTAGTTAACATATCCTAGCCACCGTGATGATGATGAGAGAGAGAGAGACACGCAAACTCCAAAATATACAGCAGACGTTAGGGTCGCGATCGACCCCACGACCTCCTGTAGACCAGGCGAGGGAGTTAACATCTCCTAGCCACCGTGATAACGATGAGAGAGAGACACACAAACTCCAAATATACAGCAGTAGGCGTCATGGTTGGGATCGAACCCACGACCTCCTCCATACCCTCCCCCATCCCCAATACCCCCCAAGATCCCCCCTCCCCTGCCCCCACCTCTCCCTCCCTCGTTAAGGGCTCACCTGGTTGCTATGGCTACGCATGCTGCTTCTGCCTCCTCCCCTGGGGATTGAGTCACGGAGGGGAGGGAGGTGGGGGGAGGTGGGGGGAGGTTGGAGAGGTGAGAGACGGCACAGGTGTGTGAGTGACTCCAGGTGTGTGCGTGTGTGACTGGAGGTGTTTGCTCGCTAACAGTGTAGCGGTTAGCGCCACGCTGCGCTGCGAAACACAGCGACTCCGAGTTCGATTCCCGCTCACGGCCACCACCAGTGACGGTTATCTGAACCACTCCTGGGCCTACCCCCTAGGTCGACTCAGCCTGAATTGAGTACCTAGTCCGATGTGTCTAAAACATTGCCACTTGGGAGACAAAGGCGGCCGGGCATGGTGCTGGCCACCCCACCCCGTCATGTGCCATGCCGGCCTTCATAGGTGCTCGCTAACAGCACTTGCCCCACCAGTCTATTCAGGCTATATGGGGGATCTTTGTCTTTGTTTTGTATGTGTCCAGTTGTGTGTGTGTGAGCAGGTGTGTCCATGTCCAAGTGTGTGTGTCCAGGTGTGCAGGTCTGTGTGTGTCCAAGTGGGTGGGTGTTCAGGTGTGTGTGTGAGCAGGTGTTTACAGATGTGTATGTGTGTCAGCAGGTCTGTGTGTCCAGGCATGTGTGTCCAGGTGTGTGTGTGTGTGTGTCCAGGTGTGCAGGTGTGTGTGTGTCCTGGTGGGTGTGTGTCCAGGTGTGTAGGTCTGTGTGTGTCCAAGTGGGTGGGTGTTCAGGTGTGTGTGTGAGCAGGTGTTTACAGGTGTGTATGTGTGTCAGCAGGTCTGTGTGTGTCCAGGCATGTGTGTCCAGGTGTGTGTGTGTGTGTGCTCAGGTGCGTGTGTGTGTGCCCAGGTGCGTGTGTGTGCAGGTCTGTGTGTGTCCAGGTGTGTGTGTGTGTTCAGATGTGTGTGTGTGTGAGCAGGTGTTTACAGGTGTGTATGTGTGTGAGTAGGTCTGTGTGTGTCCAGGCATGTGTGTCCAGGTGCGTGTGTGTGCAGGTGTGCGTGTGTGAAAGAGAGCAGGTGTGCGTCCACGTGTGTGTGCATGTGTGAGACCATCTGTAATGCTCAGCAACCAGCTGTGTGTGAGCGAGTACGCAAGTGTGTGTGTGCGCGCGTAGGTGTGTGTGTGTGTGTGTGTTTCATAGCAACCAGGTACGTTTGACAGTCGTGTGAGTATTGTGGTTGTGTGTGGGGTGGTGGTTCCATGGGAGTGGGAGGGGGATAGGGGAGCCGGCTCCCCCCTTGACCCCTCCCCAACCACCCCACCCCCCACTCCTCGTCTGCCCACTAATTGGTCTCCGTGCGCCTTGGGCCCCAATTAAGGGAGACACGAGGCCGCATTTTGCTTTGATGTCTATGGGAGGGCATTGTCCTGCTCGCTGCTGCTGCTGCTACTGCTGCTCCTGCTGCTCCTGCTGCTGCTGCTATTATCACTGTTCCTCTTCCTTGTAACTCGTATTATTATTATGACCATCACTGGGGCATTTTATATATATATGTGTGTGTGTACGCGTCTTAATTCCATCTCGCTCGTTTTTCGCTGATTATAATATATCTGATGATCTCTCTCTCTCGCTATCTCTTGCCCACGTCTCTAATCTCATCTCTCCTCGCTCGCTCCTCTCTCTCACACTCGGTGTCTTGATAACATATAAGCCGTGTCTCTCTCTTTCTCTCCCTTCTCCCTTCTCCCTCTCATCTCTCGTATATCTCGAGCTTCTTCCCCTGTGCTTTCTCTCCCGCCTCTCACCTCCGCCTCACTCCCCTCACCTGTCACTCCACCTCTCCCCACCCATCTCCCACTCTCTCCACTCTCTCCCACTCTCTCTCTCTCTCTCTCCATCCTCACCTCTGTCTCTTATCCCCCCCCTTCTCCCCCACTCTCCCCCGCTCACCGCTCACTCACCCTCTCTCACCCTCGCTCTCCCTCACTCTCTCCCCTGCTCATCACCACCCCCAGCCCCCCCCCCACCCGCTTTCTCCCACTGCTCTCTCCTTGCATCTCTCCCCCACTTTACCCCACTCTCCCGCACTCTCTCCCCGCTCGCTCGCTCTCTCTCGCTCTCTCGCAGAGACACAAAGCTCTGCTCTGCCTTTGTTGTTGTTATTGCCTTGGAGGAGCTGTGCCACCTGCAGACCCTTCACTCATGCCACCCATCACACCCCCATCACCACCATCAACAACATTAACACCATCACCACCATCATCAAAACCATCGCCACCATCACCACCTGCAGACCCTTCACTCACGACCCCCATTACCACCATCATCACTCTCATCACCATCATCACCACCATCACTCTCATCACCATCACCACCTGCAAGACCCTTCACTCACGACCCCCATTACCACCATCATCACCACCATCATCACCACCACCATCACCACCATCGTCCCCCATCACTGCCATCACCACCATCAACTCTATAACCACCATCACCACCATCATCACCATCGTCCCCCATCACTGCCATCACCACCACCAACTCTATAACCACCATCACCACCATCATCACCATCGTCCCCCATCACTGCCATCACCACCACCAACTCTATAACCACCATCACCACCATCATCACCATCGTCCCCCATCACTGCCATCACCACCATCAACTCTATAACCACCATGACCACCATCACCAACCATCATCGTCCCCCACCACCACCATCACCATCAACAGCAGCAGCTTCAAGTGAACATCCACACCCCCCCCTCAGCCCCCCCCCCGCTACCCCTCCCCTCAGCCCCCCCCCCGCTACCCCCTCCCCTCAGCCCCCCCCCCGCTACCCCCTCCCCTCAGCCCCCCCCCTCTACCCCCTCCCCTCTGCACCTCTCCCACCTTCATCTCAATACCTCCCCATTCACAGCAGCATAGCTGGGATACGGGGGACGGCGGTGGGGGGAGGGAGGGAGGTGGGAGTTGGGGGGGGAGGAATTGGAGGGATTGGAGGGAGAAAGGGATTGTAGGTAGTGAGGGATTGGAGGTAGGGAGGGATTGGAGGGAGGAATTGGAGGAGGGATTGGAGGGGAGGGATTGAAGGGAGGGATTGGAGGGAGGGATTGGAGGGAGGGATTGGAGGGAGGAATTGGAGGGAGGGATTGGAGATAGGGAGGGATTGGAGGGAGGGATTGGAGGGAGGAATTGGAGGGAGGGATTGGAGGGAGGGATTGGAGGGAGGGATTTGAGGGAGGAATTGGAGGGAGGGAGGGATTGGAGGGAGGGATTGGAGGGAGGAATTGGAGGGAGGGATTGGAGATAGGGAGGGATTGGAGGGAGGGATTGGAGGAGGAGGAATTGGAGGGAGGGAGGGATTGGAGGGAGGGATTGGAGGAGGGATTGGAGGGAGGGATTGGAGGAGGGATTGGAGATAGGGAGGGATTGGAGATAGGGAGGGATTGGAGGGAGTGAGGGATTGGAGGTAGGAGTCATGGAGGGAGTGAGCAATGGATTGAAAGGGGGGGGTAGGGGGTGAGTTACGGGAGTGTAGGATGAGGGGGAGGGGGGGTGGGGGGTGTGGAGGAG
>NC_136323.1:3609429-3684590 GCF_964198595.1 Lampetra fluviatilis | reverse complement strand
TGGAGAGCGTCGCGAGAGAGGGATCAGTGAGAGGAGGGCGCAGGGAGAGGGGGGAGCAGGGGGAGGGTTGGGGGGATCAGGGAGATGGGGAGCAGAGAGTGTGGGAAGGAGGGAGAGGGGGGAGCAGAGAGAGGAGGGGGAGTAGAGTGTGGGCAGAGTAGGATAATGGGGGAGCAAGGAGATGGGGGAGCAGAGAGTGGGGGGAGCAGAGTGTGGGGGGGAGCAGGGAGATGGGGGAGCAGAGTGTGGGGGGGAGCAGGGAGATGGGGGAGCAGGGGGTGGGGGGAGCAGAGTGTGGGGGGGAGCAGGGAGATGGGGGAGCAGAGTGTGGGGGGGAGCAGGGAGATGGGGGAGCAGAGTGTGGGGGGGAGCAGGGAGATGGGGGAGCAGAGTGTGGGGGGGAGCAGGAGATGGGGGAGCAGGGGGTGGGGGGGAGCAGGGAGATGGGGGAGCAGGGGGTGGGGGGAGCAGAGTGTGGGGGGAGCAGAGAGATGGGGGAGCAGGGGGTGGGGGGAGCAGAGTGTGGGGGGGAGCAGGGAGATGGGGGAGCAGAGTGTGGGGGGAGCAGGAAGTGGGGGGAGCAGGGAGATGGGGGAGCAGGGGGTGGGGGGAGTAGAGTGTGGGGGGAGCAGGAAGTGGGGGGAGCAGAGTGTGGGGGGAGCAGAGTGTGGGGGGGAGCAGGGAGATGGGGGAGCAGGGAGATGGGGGAGCAGGAGGAAGGAGAGCGGAGAGGGGGGAGCAGGGATTGTGTCAGGGGTCTCAGGGGTCAAACTACAAAGCCAAGTACTCGGGTAGGGGGGGGGGTGGGGGAGGGGGGGGTTCATCACCGCAACTTCCCCCCCCCCAGCCCTCCCTCCCCCCGTGGTTTTACGGACCCTGATCATTGTCAGCAGTGTCTGGTGTGAATCAGCCCCTCCCCTCCCTCCCCCCACCCCCACCCCCCCCCATCAACATGGGCTACAGCAGCAACAGCGGTCCCAGTGATGGTGTAATGACCAGCCAGGCCTTACCCCTCCCGCCCCCCACAGTAATTCCCGTACTCACTCACCTCCATCCACATACCCCGGCCATATTCACCGCATCCTCTTCAGCTACCCTCATAGTACCGTACGTAGGTGAAAAATAAGTAATAAAAAATAATAGGGGGAAATTTTTTCTATTATTTTATTATTTTAGTTTTTCTACGTGACTTTAAATAAATAATAATAAATAACATAAATAATAATTTCTATTATTTTATTATGATAATTTTTTCACCTACGTGACTTTACCGAAAAACCTAAGAGTATGAATCCTTGCAGTCACGAAAGCTTCAACAAATCTAGAACTCACAGAACCGCTCACAGGCCTTGCAGAGCGCCTTGGATGAAGGCGCTTCATACACGTGACACGAGATGAACGAACAGACAAACATAGTTGGGGTTTATATTCTTGGTTCTTTCGGTAAAGTCACGTAGAAGGGAAATAATAAAATAATACAAATACTAAACAATAAAAAATTCTCACGACGTTTCGACTGCAACACAAGCAATCATCATCAGGTGTGAAATCCACAGCAAGAACATTTGAAAAAAGTGAGATGGGATTTCACACCTGATGACGATTGCTTGTGTTGCAGTCGAAACGTCTTGAGGATTTTTTGTTGTTTTATATTTATATTATTTTATTATTTTGTTATTTCCCTTCTACGTGACTTTACCGAAAGAAGCAAGAATATGAATCCCTGCAGTCACGAAAGCTTTAAATCGAAATTTATAGTTGGGGTTTATTCTAAATGTCACGCTGTATAATAAATCGATTGCAATCGATCAGCGTTCACGACGTCGTGAGTCTTATTCAGGGGACCCCCAAACGAATCGCTCGAGACACCCGGTGTATGGCGGCAGGAAGCGGTCCAAATGCAAACGCCCTGGTCAAGAGGTCACACCGTTTAGGGCAACGGCCCTTCACTGGCCGGGCACGATGGATTAACGAATTCATTATCACTATGCGTGATGAATGAAAGAATGATTATCATCACTGTGCGTGATGAATGAATGATCATCAACGTGCATGATAAATTAACGAATTCATTATCATCATCACCGTGCGTGATTAATAAATTATCATCATCACCGTGCGTGCGTGATGAATGAATGAATCATCATCACCGTGCGTGATGAATGAATTGTTATCATCATCACCGTGCGTGATGAATGAATGAATCATCACCATACGTAATGAATGAATGCCCATCAACGTGCGTGATGGATTAATGAATTATTATCATCACCATGTCCCCCCCCCACCGACCCCCCCCTAAACCCCCCACTCTCTCTATCTCTGCTGCCGCGAACCACGGCGTTTCGGGCAATGGGCCTTCTTTAGAGAAGACAGACAGAGAGAGGATCCGGTGGATGGGGGCTGCCCCTGTCTGCACCGTGGTGGGTGAAGGGGGGGGGTGCTGATGATAAGAATAACACGTGAACCGCGTGGATGAACCACTGTTGTAAATAGGCCTTTGAATGCTCACTGAGCTAGCTGACAAACCCTGAAGTCTGCGTTATGATCCACAACACCAATACCAACGCCACTAGGTGACGGTGACGTCACCACGGGGCTCGTGCCAGGCCAGGTGCACTTTGAGGTCACGTGAAGCGTGACAGGAGGAGGTCTCGGGACAGACCCAGCAGGTGCCATGGGTCGGCTGACTCAGATGACCGGTAGATGCACCCACCAGCTGTACCCCCCGACTGTGCCAGGCTAGGTGCAGGAGGGACAGACCCAGCAGGTTCCATGGGTAGGCTGACTCAGATGACCGGTAGATGCACCACCAGCTGTACCCCCCGACTGTGCCAGGCTAGGTGCAGGAGGGACAGACCCAGCAGGTGCCATGGGTCGGCCGACTGAGATGAGCGGTAAGATGCACGTTATGATCCCGTACACACACGCACGCACAGAGACAAAGTTCGCCCCCCCCACCCCCACCCTGTTGTAGCCTTAACAAACTTTGTTGGGGCAAGTGCCATTAGCGAGTAGCAGCACCTATGGAGGCCGGCACGGTACACTAAGGGGGCGGGTGGCCAGCACCGCGCCCAGCCGCCTTTGTTTTGACACACAGCACCAAGTACTCATTTGAGGCCGAGTAGAGCTAGGGGAGGCCCAAGACCGCAAGGGCGAATCATCACACCACGTGGCCACGAACGGGATTCGAACTCAGGTGGGCGTTCTGTTCTGCTTGATTAACAGGGGGGGTTAGGGGGGTGTGGAGGGGAGGGGTTAGGGGGGTGGGGCGGGGTTAGGGGGGTGTGGAGGGGAGGAGTTAGGGGGGTGTGGAGGGGAGGGGTTAGGGGGGTGGGGCGGGGTTAGGGGGGTGTGGAGGGGAGGAGTTAGGGGGGTGGGGCGGGGTTAGGGGGGTGTGGAGGGGAGGAGTTAGGGGGGTGGGGCGGGGTTAGGGGGGTGTGGAGGGGAGGGGTTAGGGGGGTGGGGCGGGGTTAGGGGGGTGTGGAGGGGAGGGGTTAGGGGGGTGTGGAGGGGAGGGTGATTGACAGTGAGGGGGGGGGATCAGAGGGAGGGGTTTGGGCAGCCACTGTTTGTTTAAGACGTCGCCCACTCAAGAGATAAACTCCCAATCAGTTGTCGTTGGTGGGCGGGGGTGAAGTGGTGGGGGTTGAAGTGAGGGGTGAGGGGGGGGGATCAAGGAGGGAGGGGGGGGGCAGTGAGCTGTGATGAATCCCAGCTGTAGCATCTCCCCAACCGGCCGAGATGAACCGAACGCGAATTGCAGTTTGGAGTTTGTTGATTAATCAATTAGCTCTGAGAGGCAGCTAGGCACGCCTACATCTCAGGTAGCCCCGCCCACTGTTAAAAGTAACTCCGCCTACTGTTAAAGGTTACTCCGCCTACTGTGTACAGGTGAGGTGCACAGGTGAGGTGCACAGGTGAGGTGCACAGGTGAGGTGCACAGGTGAGGTGCACAGGTGAGGTGCACAGGTGAGGTGCACAGGTGAGGTGCACAGGTGATGTGCACAGGTGAGGTGCACAGGTGAGGTGCACAGGTGAGGTGTACAGGTGAGGTGCACAGGTGAGGTGTACAGGTGAGGTGCACAGGTGAGGTGCACAGGTGAGGTGCACAAGTGAGGTGCACAGGTGAGGTGCACAGGTGAGGTGCACAGGTGAGGTGCACAGGTGAGGTGTACAGGTGAGCTGTACCTGAGTAAGCACACACAGGAGCGGGAGGCAGAAGAGAGGCGGCAGAACCCGAAACTGTGCTTCCCGTCGGCGTCGGTGAGCACAAACGTGAAGTTCTGTCCAATGTGTCCGTGTTTCACCCTGAGACACACACAGAGACACACACACAGAGACACACACAGAGACACACAGACAAAGAGACACACAGAGACACACAGAGACACACACAGAGACACACAGGCAAAGAGACACACACACACAAACAGAGACACACACAGAGACACACACAGAGACACACACACAGAGACACACACAAAGACACACACAGAGACACAAACAAAGACACACACAGAGACACACACACAGAGACACACACATACAAGACAAAGACACACACAGAGACACACAGACAAAGAGACACACAGAGACACAAACAAAGACACACACACAGATACACACAGACAAAGAGACACACAGAGACACAAACAAAGACACACACACACACAAACAGAGACACAAACAGAGACATACAGAGACACACAGAGAGACATACAGACACAAAAAAAACACAGACACACGCACATACAAGACAAAGACACACACACAGAGACACACAGACAAAGAGACACACACACAAAGACACACACACAAAGACACACACAGAGACACAAACAAAGACATAGACACACACAAACAGAGACACACACACAGACACAAGAAAAGACACACAGAGAAACAGACACAAAAAGACACAGACACACACACAAGACAGAGACACATATAAAATGAATAGCCATTACATTATCAAACATAGACACACACGCACACACACAAAGACAAATACCCCCCGTATAGCCTTAACAGACTTGTGGCAAGTGCTGTTAGCGAGCACCACCTATGAAGGCCGGCATGGCACACGAGGGGGTGGGTGGCCAACACAGACACCAGCCGCCTTTGTTTCCCCAGTGCTGAAGTTTACACACCACACCAGTTACTCATTTAAGGCTGAGTCGATCTAGGGAGACCCAGAACCCGTTCCGATTTTTTTTTCACGGACATTGACCGTGAACGGGAATCGAAATTTCGATTTAAAGCTTTCGTGACTGTAGGGATTCATCTTCTTGGTTCTTTCGGTAAAGTCACGTAGAAGGGAAGTAATAAAATAATAAAAATAAAACATAATAAAATAATTCTCACGACGTTTCGGCTGCTTGCGTTGCAGCCGAAACGTCGTGAGAATTATTTTATTATGTTTTATTTTTATTATTTTATTACTTCCCTTCTACGTGACTTTACCGAAAGAACCAAAAAAACGGGAATCGAACTTTAGTTTTATTTTGTTGAACCAGATGGGTACGCAGGAGGCCACCAGGATACGTCCCATTTGCAGGAGTCAACGAGCGAGTGAATGAGTTAACGAATGAGTGAGTGAATAAGTGAATGAGTTAACGAATGAGTTAACGAATGAGTGAGTGAATGAGTGAAGGAGTGAAAGACGAAGCTGTGTGTTACGTTGCAAGTTGATTTTGTTGAACCAGGTGGGAACGCAGGAGGCCACCAGGATGAGTGCCATTTGCAGGAGTCAACGAGCGAGTGAATGAGTTAACGAATGAGTAAGTGAATGAGTGAATGAGTTAACGAATGAGTTAACTAATGAGTGAGTGAATGAGTGAATGAGTGAGCGACGAAGCTGCGTGTTGTTACGTTTCAAGTTTATTTTGTTGAACCAGGTGGGAACTCAGGAGGTCACCAGGATGAGTCACATTTGCAGGAGTCAACGAGTGAGTGAATGAGTGAATGAGTTAACGAATGAATGAGTTAACGAATGAGTGAGTGAATGAGTGAATGAGTTAACGAATGAATGAGTTAACGAATGAGTGAGTGAATGAGTGAAGGAGTGAGCGACGATGCTGCTAGTGACCTAGGGCCGATGATCGCTGCCCCTGCGACCACGATCCCAGCTGAGTGACGTGCGGTGGAGCTTTGCGACTTGGAAAGATCGGTGATGTGGGCCGATGACGAACGTGATGTTGGTGATGTTGGGTTACCGACGGTGATGTTGGTGATGTTGGTGATGTTGGTGATACCGACAGTGATGTTGGTGATGTTGGGATACCGACGGTGATGTGGGTCGATGACGACGGTGATGTTGGTGATGTTGGGTTATCGACGGTGATGTTGGTGATACCGAAGGTGATGTTGGCGATGTTGGTGATGTTGGGATACCGACGGTGATGTGGGTCGATGACGACGGTGATGTTGGTGATGTTGGTGATGTTGGTGATACCGACGGCGATGTTGGTGATGTTGGGTTACCGAAGGTGATGTTGGTGATGTTGGGATACCGACAGTGATGTTGGTGATGTTGGTGATACCGACAGTGATGTTGGTGATACCGAAGGTGATGTTGGTGATGTTGGTGATGTTGGGTTACCGACAGTGATGTTGGTGATGTTGGGAGATACCAACACGGTGATGTTGGCGATACCGACAGTGATGTTGATGATGTTGGTGATGTTGAGATACCGACGGTGATGTTGGTGATGTTGGGAGACACCAATGTGGATGTTGGCGATGCTGGTGACGCTGGTGTTAGCGGAGGGTGTGTTTGAAGGAGCCATCACATGACAGGGTTACAAGCCGGGGTCATCACCCCAGGAAGTCGTTGAGAAGCGATAGGAAATGAGATCCTGCGTTTTATTTGTCCGGCAGTGGAAGGGAACACGGGGTGACGCGGGGTAACACGGGGAGACGATGCGGGGAGACACGGGGAGACGATGCGGGGAGATGCGGGGAGACACGGGGAGACACGGGGAGACGCGGGGTAACACGGGGAGACGATGCGGGGAGACGCGGGGAGACGCGGGGAGACACGGGGAGACGTGGGGAGACACGGGGAGACGCGGGGAGATGTGGGGAGACACGGGGAGACACGGGGAAACACGGGGAGACACGGGGAGACGTGGGGAGACGCGGGGAGACACGGGGAGACGTGGGGAGACACGGGGAGACACGGGGAGACGCGGGGAGACGATGCGGGGAGACGCGGGGAGACACGGGGAGACGTGGGGAGACACGGGGAGACGTGGGGAGACATGGGGAGACACGGGAAGACGTGGGGAGACACGGGGAGACGCGGGGAGATGTGGGGAGACACGGGGAGACACGGGGAAACACGGGGAGATACGGGGAGATGCGGGGAAATACGGGGAGACGCGGGGAGACGCAGGGAGATGCGGGGAGACACGGAGAGATGTGGGTGTTAGGTTTCGGGCTCCGATTAGTGTTAGGGGTTAGGTTTAGTGCTTTTGGTTAGTGGTGAGCGGTTAGGGTTAGTGGTTAGGGTTAGTGGTGAGCGGTTAGGGTTAGTGGTGAGCGGGGTTATTCGTACCTTTCCACATCGAATGGGAAGCAGAACTTGGCAATCGTTTTCACGACGTCCTGCGTCACACACATCACCACCATCACCAACATCATCACCATGACCAACATCATCACAATCACCACAATCACCACTATCACCAACATCATCACCAACATCATCACCAACATCACCACCATCACCACCATCACCACCATCACCACCATGACCAACATCATGACAATCACCACTATCACCAACACCATCACCACCACCGCCATCACCGCCATCACCGCCATCACCACCATGACCAACATCATGACAATCACCACTATCACCAACATCATCACCACCACCACCGCCACCACCACCGTCAGACAAAGACCCACACCCCATCTCATCTCGCCTATGCAATACGAATCCTGTATTGAGGCAGCAGCAACAACAACATAGATCCCACCTCCCTGCTCCCACCTCACTGCTCCCCTGCCCCCCCTCCCCACCATCTCCCCTCCCTACTCCCTCAATGTCATTGATCTCTCTCCTGCTCCCCACTTCTCTCGCACCCCTTCTCCCCCGCTCTCCCCTCGCTCTCCCCCCGCTCTCCCCTCCCTCTCCCCCCGCTCTCTCCTCCCTCTCCTCCCGCTCTCTCTCCCGGGCTCGTCCTAATTGAGTCCCAAGAGGCAGAAAGTCTCTCAGCCTCCCCCCTCCTCCCCCCCCCCCTCCTCATCCCTCTTGCCTCCAGCTCCCTCCCGCTCCATTCCTCCCAGCAAAACCCAGACCATGCCCCTGTCTCTCTCTCTCTCGCCTCTCCCCGCTCCTTACACTCCCCTCTCTCCTTTACTCCCCCCCCCCACTCCTTTCCTCTCCTTTCCCTCTCGCGTTGCCTCTCCCCTTGCTCACTCTCTTGCCTCTCCCCTCCTCTCCCCTAACATCCTTTACTCTCTCTTAATCTCCCGTTGCGTTTTCCTTTCCTCTGCCCTTACGACTCCTTGTCTCTCCCTTGTTCTCTCCTTGTCTCTCCCTTTCCTCTCCCTTTCCTCTCCCTTTCCTCTCTCTTTCCTCTCCTATCCCGTCCTCTCTCCTTACCTCTCTCTCTCTGCCTCCCCTCTCCCTCTCCTATCCCGTCCTCTCTCCTTGTCTCTCCCTTTCCTCTCCCTTTCCTCTCCCTTTCCTCTCCTATCCCGTCCTCTCTCCTTACCTCTCTCTCTCTGCCTCCCCTCTCCCTCTCCTATCCCGTCCTCTCTCCTTGTCTCTCCCTTTCCTCTCCCTTTTCTCTCCCTTTCCTCTCCCTTTCCTCTCCTATCCCGTCCTCTCTCCTTACCTCTCTCTCTCTCTGCCTCTCCTCTTGCTTGCCTCTCCCCGTCTCTCTCCTCCTTGGGGGAGTTAGCAGCTGGGAGCTGTAATCGTCACCCCCCCCCCCACGTCACCCCCTCCTCCCCCCCTCCCCCCCAAGGCATCTCCTTAATCCACTCTGATACCCGGGCCCCTCCCCCCATCCCCCCGCCAGCCCCCCACCACCATCACCCCCCCACCCCCCTCGAGCTAAACTCCCACGGGCCCCAAGGTCTCAAGTTTTTAACAAATCTCAACACCCGGAGGCTAGGGCTACCCCCCCCCCATCCCGTGAACCTAGCCTGGCACCGACGACTAATCGCGGTGGGGGGGACTGCGTGTTGTGGGACTGCTCAGCGGGTTCATAATGGCCGTGTCAGAGACGCTGAAAAAGCGCTTTAGAGCTGATCGGATTCCTCCAGCGTAAGTATCATGATTCCGATTCTGGCATTTTCTGAGGTTTCCGTGTTTGAGTCCTGGACTGGGCGTCTCTCAGCTACCTCCGTGTCGAGGTTCACGATCGCCGTGGCTACAGATACCGTCACGTGGCGGGTTCATAACAACAGCAGCCGTCATTCGCCACTAATTGGCGGTGACCACGCCGCCCCCGTGCCAGGCCAGGTGCACTTTGAGGCCACGTCAAGTGTCGAAGGCCCGCTGACAGGTCACGGGGACACGCTCAGGTGCCACGGGTTCATAACTCGCACTCGGACGCGCACTCGCAAAAGACAAAGATCCCCCGTGTAGCCTCTAACAGACTGCCGGGGCAAGTGCTGTTGGCGAGCACCCATGACGGCCGGCACGGCACACGAGAGGGTGGTTGTCCAGCACCACACCCGGCCGCCTTTGTCTCCCCAGTGCCGACGTTTACACCTTCGCACGTGTAACACGCTCACTCGCACACTCGCACACTCGCACACTCGCACACACGCGAACTCACACGCTCACGCTTCTGGCCCGAGGCGACCGAGCAGAGGCTCGGGACGGAGTTCAGAAACCAGCCGCCGTTGTCGTCGGCCGCGAAGTGGGAATTGAACTCGGCAGGTTCGTAGCGCAGCGCGCTAACCGCTGCGCCACCGCTCCCCAACACGAGCGCACATACGCACACACGCTCCTGTTTCACGCACACACCCTTTACACACTCGCCCATATAACGCGCAGATGACGCGAACGCCTCTCCGCCTGTCGTCTGGCAATGCACAAATGATTTAAACGTGTCATTCACGACACACACACACGTACACACACGCTCATGCACACAACATCGTACAACAAAGACAAAGATCCCCCCCGCCACCCGTATAGGCTTCAACAGACTGTTGGGGCAAGTGCTGTTAGCGAGCACCTACGATGGCCGGGCACGGCGCACGAGGAGGTGGGTGGGCAGGACCACGCCTTTGTGACACACTCACTCGCACTCACACAAACCACACACTATGCAAGTGTCCGATTCTTTGATCTCACACTCACACATTCACACGCTCACTCGGTCACAGACACACACTCACACACTCACCAGCTCACACACTCACACATACACACACACACATTCGCACACTCACTAGCTCACACACTCACACAAACCACACACTATGCAAGTATCCGATTCTACGATCTCACACTCACACATGCACACACTCACTCGGTCACAGACACACACTCACACACTCACCAGCTCACACACTCACACATACACACATTCGCACACTCACTAGCTCACAGACACACGTTTACACACCCGCTCACGCACTCGCACACACATTCGCACACCCATGCACTCGCTCAATCTCACGCTCACTCGCACCACCCCTGATCTGTCACTTCTCTCCGTCTTCTCAAACAAAAGCCACGAGACGCCAGTGGGGGGTCCGTGACCCCCCCCCCAAACCCCGCACCCCCCCCCCAACCCCCCACCCGCTCCACCACCTACCCAACCCCAACAGCAGCAACTCCGAACCCTTCCAGAGTCCCCTCGGAGCACAGACGTGGAGCGGTAGCACTGATCCCCCTTGGGGCTCAGAGGGCTACCCCCAGTTAAAGCCTTGATCCAAATCCCCTGCTCCCCCCCCCCCTTCCCCCACCCCTCCCCCGTTGAACCCTCACCAGCCACAACTCCCCGCATATCCACCGCGGTCTCTCCCCGCCAACCCTCCTCCACCCACCCCCCAAAATCAAAGACAATAACAAAGATGCCCTGTGAAGTCTACACAAGCTGTTCTGGTGGGGCAAGTGCTGTTGGCAGGCCGAGTGGACCTGATGTGTGTCTCCGGTGTTGCCGTGAGCGAGTTTGCAGCGCGGTGTGCATGTATAAAGATCCCTTGCGGAGCCTGCAGCAGGCTGTTGGGGCAAGTGCTGTGAGCGAGCACCTATGAAGGCCGGCGCCACGCCATGCAGTGGTGGCAGTGGTGTTATAGTGGTCTGGTGGTGGTGGTGTTATAGTGGTTTGGTGGTGGTGGTGGTGGTGGCGGGGTGGCTGTGGTGGTGGCGACGGTGGTGTTATAGTGGTTTGGTGGTGACGGTGGTGGTATAGTGGTTTAGTGGTGACGGTGGTGGTATAGTGGTTTGGTGGTGACGGTGGCTGTGGTGGTGGTGGCGACGGTGGTGTTATAGTGGTTTGGTGGTGGTGGTGGCAGGGTGGCTGTGGTGGTGGCTGTGGTGGTGGCGACGGTGGTGGTATAGTGGTTTGGTGGTGACGGTGGTGGTATAGTGGTTTGGTGGTGGTGGTGGCTGTGGTGGTGTTACGGTGGTTTCGTGGTAGTGATGATGGTGGTGCTGTTGTGGTGGTGGTGGTAGCATGATGGTGGCAATGGAGTTGTGGTGGAGGCATGGGTGTGGTGGTGGTGGTGGTGGTGGCGGGAGCGTCGGGTCTCCTGGGAGGGAGTTGAACCCTAACCCCCGTGCTTGCCTGCTGCTGCCGCGGGAGCTCTACGCACAATAATTGGTGACACGCTCGCTGGATAAATAGCCCGCTCGCCCCCACCCCCCCGACCCCCCCAACCTTACGCCCAGGACCGCACCCACCCCAAAAGATGATAATTGTGTAGTCCACTCAGTAACGTGATTTACCCAGCGTGGCAGCCTCGCCGAGTCTCAAGACTCAATTTGCACGGGAGGGTCCTGCCACAGTGCACTTGGCCAGTCCCGTTTGAAACAAAAGGAGATAAATGTTCGGATTGTGGCGACGATGACGATCGCGATGACGTTGGTGGCGGTGGTGGTCGTTACGATTAATGATTTTTACAAAGCCTCGTCGAGTCTCAATAAGGCTCTGTCGGGCAAACAGGATCTGTTTTTATACCTAATCTTAATTTATATATCGGAGCACATTCACTCAAGGCGCTTAACGAGGCTTACACAACGGTGACAAAATGGAACGATGGTGATGGCGGTTGTGATGATGACGATGATGATGTAATCAATTTACACGAGAAATCCAATTCCCGTTTAAATAATGAGCAAGCGATGATGATGATGACTACCCTCTCTTTAGCCAGGCAAGCCTCAGCAAAGTCTCAACGCTGTCGTTAATTCAGGAATATCCTCCTGCCATATCCATGTTAAAATAAACAAGCAGTCTTTTGATGATGATGACGATGGTGATGACGATGGTGATGACGATGGTGATGACGATGGTGATGACGATGGTGATGACGATGATGATGGCAATGGTGATGACGATGATGATGACAATGGTGATGACGATGGTGATGACGATGGTGATGACGATGGTGATGACGATGGTGATGACGATGGTGATGACGATGGTGATGACGATGGTGATGACGATGATGATGACAATGGTGATGACGATGATGATGACAATGGTGATGACGATGGTGATGACGATGATGATGACAATGGTGATGACAATGGTGATGACGATGGTGATGACGATGGTGATGACGATGGTGATGACGATGGTGATGACGATGGTGATGACGATGGTGATGACGATGGTGGTGACGATGGTGATGACGATGGTGGTGACGATGGTGATGACGATGGTGATGACGATGGTGATGACGATGGCGATGACGATGGTGGTGACGATGGTGATGACGATGGTGATGACGATGATGATGACAATGGTGATGACGATGATGATGACAATGGTGATGACGATGGTGATGACGATGATGATGACAATGGTGATGACGATGGTGATGACGATGGTGATGACGATGGTGATGACGATGGTGGTGACGATGGTGATGACGATGGTGGTGACGATGGTGATGACGATGGTGGTGACGATGGTGATGACGATGGTGATGACGATGGTGATGACGATGGCGATGACGATGGCGATGACGATGGCGATGACGATGGTGGTGACGATGGTGATGACGATGGTGATGACGATGGTGGTGACGATGGCGATGACGATGGTGATGACGATGGTGATGACGATGGTGATGACGATGATGATGGTGCTCGTGGAAAATACAGGCGGCGATGATAAATTGAGGATGCTGATGCCGCCAATTAGTCACCTGGGGTAGCCTCACCGAGTCTCAGGACGCTACTGTGCAGGAGGGTGCTGCTACGCTCCGATGCTTGGCCCGTGAACCGCATTGGTCGTCAAGAGTTTGTCTTTGTGCGGACGTGAAAAGTGGGCAGCTAATTTATCAATTATTAAAACATTTAATCGATTGACAGATTTCCGTGGCCGCTGGCTAGGTTTAAATTGTGGGGGGGGGGGGCACCTGTGACTGGAGGGGGGGGGGGGGGGAGAGTGACACGGGGGAGAGGGAACGCAAAGCGCTGAGAGAGAGAGCCACGGTGGCTAGGAGATGTTAACTACCTCGCCTGGTATACAGGAGGTCGTGGGTTTGATGCCGACCTTGACGCCTGCTGTATATTTGGAGTTTGTGTGTCTCTCTCATCATCATCACGGTGGCTAGGAGATGTTAACTACCTCGCCTGGTATACAGGAGGTCGTGGGTTAGATCCCAACCCTCACGCCTGCTGCTGTATATTTGGAGTTTGCGTGTCTCTATCTCTCTCATCATCATCACGGTGGCTAAGAGATGTTGACTACCTCACCTGGTCTACAGGAGGTCGTGGGTTCGATCACAACCCTGACGCCTGCTGCTGTATATTTGGAGTTTGCGTGTCTCTCTCTCTCTCTCCCCATGGTCGCGTGGATTTTTCCTCTGGGTCCTCCGGTTTTTCCCTTTCACATTTAGAATCCACATCACGCGTTTAGAGGATTTGGCTGCTGCTATAAATTTCCACTCGATAAGCCACTTCGTTGGGCTATCACTTGTGGCCAGGTTCCATCTGAAAAAGAGCTACGTGGCTCAGTGGTCCTGACCTAATATGACTCACACAGAGACCCACAGACTCACACAGAGACCCACAGACTCACACAGAGACCCACAGACTCACGCAGAGACCCCCAGACTCACACAGAGACCCACAGACTCACACAGAGACCCACAGACTCACACAGAGACCCACAGACTCAAACAGAGACCCACATACTCATACAGAGACCCACAGACTCACACAGACCCACAGACTCACACAGAGACCCACAGAGACCCACAAGGACCTAATAATGACTTCCAGGGGATACAGTCGTATTGAGAACATAAATCAATCCACGTTGTATTGTAGGACGATGATGATGAAGAACTGCCGATGATCATGACGATGGATGAGCGATGATGTTGATGTTGTTGACGATGCCTCACCTGGTCAGGGTAATCTTGTGGATATGTCCTAATCACCTCTGGGTCTGCACAGACAAACAACCAAAGACCAAAGACGCACAACACGCACAGCAATCGCACGCACACACACACACACAGACACCACGGTTAGTGCTGCTGCTGCTGCTGCTGCACACAGCAAAGGCTGGGCTCAAGGTTGAACACCGCTGTTGTCCCTCCGTAGCACCCGCACAGGTACAATTGCACGTCGACGCGCGCGCACACAGACAAAGCTCCCCCATGAAGTCCCACAGGCTGTTCGGGGGAAGTAGCACCCATGAAGGCCGACACGGCACGCGAGAGGGTCGGGTGGCCAACACCACGCCCGGCCGCCTTTGTCTCCCCCAGTGGCGATGTTTACACACCGCACCAGGTACTCATTTGAGGCCGAGTCGACCTAGGGGAGGCCCAGGGACCGGTTCAGATAATCGTCACTCGTGATGGCCGTGAGCGGGAATCAAACTCGGGTCGGCAGGTTCGTAGCGCAGTGCGCTAACCGCTGCACCACCACTCTCCACACTGTACACACCCCACAAGTACCCACACCTACCTTAGCCCCTCCCCTCCGTCCCCCCCAACATCTCCCTTCAGCCCCGCCCCCCAGCACGAGACGGTGCTGCGAGTCACGTGACACGTCTATTTTTAGCCTCATTTGGGCTCCCACTGAACCCCCCCGCCCCTCAGCCCCTCCCCAGAACCCCCCACGGCGACACAGCTATCCTAACGAGAGGTGTGCCTGCGTCTGTGTGCAACGTGCAGGTCGACTCGGCCTGAAATAAGTACCCGGCACTGAGGGACACAAAGGCGGCCGGGCATGGGGAGCTGGCCATACCAACCTCCCTCATGACGAGCCTCTACAGGTGCTCGCGAACAGCACTTGCCCCAAACGGTCTGCAAAATGCTCTACGGGGCATCTTTGTCTTTGTTACACAATAAGCTACCTGGCCTGTCGCTCCACATGGAGCTCGGGGTCTTCTCGGCCACAGTCATGCCCTTCCTTCTCCTCAAGAGGAACATCTGCGCCGGTTAGAAACATTCAGGCTGGGCCTGCCAATACGATCCATCCTGGGTATAACCAGGCTGGGTTGTGTGAGGAGCTCACAGATCCTTGAAAGATCTGCACACAGTCCCAAATCGGTGAGCTCCTCCGGCGGGCGAGGCTGCGTTGGCTGGGTCACGTAGCCCGCATGCCCAGCCACCGCATGCTGCCCAAGCAGCTTCTGTTGGGCCGGATGGAGGGGACGAAACGGGGCAGCACGGGCTGGAGAAGAGATGGACTGATAGGCGAGTGGGTGGGTGGATGGGTGGGTGGGTGGATGAGTGGGTGGATGGGTGGGTGGATGAGTGGGTGGATGAGTGGGTGGGTGGGTGGATGAGTGGGTGGGTGGATGGATGGGTGGATGGGTGGATGGGTGGGTGGGTGGATGGGTGGGGGGATGGGTGGGTGGGTGGATAAGTGGGTGGGTGAGTCGATGTAAGAGTGGGCGAGTGGCACGAGCTGGAGAGGAAGTGGACTGTTGTGGTGCAGAAAGTTCAATGGGTCGATGGTCTCAACCTAGTCACCAACGCCTTGACGCAACCCATCGACTCTCAACGAGGCCCGCAAACTCACGTAAAATACATGCACGAACATACAGACCCACAGAGTCACACGGACACCTACAGACTCTCACATAGGCTCACATAGAGACCCACCCACTCACAATGAGACCCACAGATTCATACAGCATATCGTAAACTAACATAGAGACCCATAGACCCACACAGAGTATTACAGACTCACATAGAGACCCACAGATTAACAGAGACCCAGACTCACATAGACACCCATAGATTCACATAGAGACCCACACACAGACTCACACAGAGACCCAGACTCACATAGACACCCAGACTGACATAGAGACCCACAGACTCACACAGAGACCCACAGAGACCCACAGACTCATACAGATACCTATAGACCCACACAGAGACCCACAGACTCACAGAGACCCACAGACTCACGCAGAGACCCACAGACTCACACAGACCCACAGACTCACGCAGAGATCCACAGACTCACACAGACCCACAGACTCACACAGAGACCCCACAGACTCACACAGAGACCCACAGACTCACAGAGACCCATAGACTACTCACACAGAAACCCACAGACTCGCACAGAGACCCACAGACTCACCCAGAGACCCAGACTCACACAGACACCCACAGACTCACGCAGACCGAGCAAGACCAAGACTAACACACAGATCCTCCTGATCCCCACTGTTCTCCCTCCTGCTCCCACCCCCTGCTCCCTCACCGAGTTAAAGCCGAAAATGAGATTATAGAGCCATGGTGCCTGACGAGGAGTGAGGGGGGGGGTGTTGGGGGGGGAGCAGCCCCCCCCCACTCCTCCCCTCCCCCCCTCTGTGTTGTCGGGTGCAGAGCGAATTTCTTAGCCAATTACCTCTGTGAACACTTCACTCAGAGGATGGCAGCAGACACGTACACACACACGTATATAGACACAAGACGAAGACAAAGATCCCCCGGATAGCCTTAACAGACTGTTGAGGAAA
The DNA here is from genome assembly GCF_964198595.1 of Lampetra fluviatilis. NCBI lineage: Eukaryota > Metazoa > Chordata > Hyperoartia > Petromyzontiformes > Petromyzontidae > Lampetra > Lampetra fluviatilis. The sequence goes on along the minus strand of NC_136323.1, from coordinate 3,667,440 downwards.
GTGCTGTTAGCGAGCACCTATGAAGGCCGGCACGGCACACGAGGGAGTGGGTGGCCAGCAACCACGCCCGGCCGCCTTTGTCTCCCCAGTGGCGATGTTTACACACCGCACCAGGTACTCATTTGGGGCTGAGTCGACCTAGGGGAGGCCCAGGACCGGTTCAGATAATCGTCACTGGTGATGGCTGTGAGCGGGAATCGAACTCGGGTCGCCGGGTTCGTAGCGTAGCGCTAACCACTACACTCGACACACACACAAACACGTATAGACACACGAATATCGATAGACGCACGTACATAGGCACATGCATGTACAGACACGCCACGCACACACACAAACACACGGGTGTAGAGATACACACACGCATGCACAATCTTAAATGAACCTCTTTCACACTGTACAAGTACATGCATGTAAATAAAAAAACGCGTGCGTGTGTTGCGTGCATGTGTATAAGCGACTGTGAATGGATATGACAGGCCAGGAGAAGTGGTGACTGTGTGTGTGCATGTGTGTGTATACATGTGCTCGTGTGTGTGTGTGTGCATGTGTGCGTGTATGTGTCCAGCCACCGCATGCCTAAACAGCTTTTGTTCGGCCGGATCGAGGGGGCTAAACGGGCGCGGCATGGGCTGGAGCAGAGATGGAGTGATGTGGTACAGGAGGATGTGGAGCTGAGTGGACTTGCCGATGACTGGTACCAGCGGTGTCAAGATCGGCCTCTGTGGAGGAGGCTCGTGAAGGACGCTACTGGGTAGTTGGAGGCAGTCGCCCTCCAGCAACAACGGAGGGCGGAGGAGCAACGCTCACAACAACGAGCGGAGCGCCGGGTGGCTAAAGCACAGCAAGTTGGTACAGTAGGGGGCACAGGTGGTGCATCAGCCAGTCATCTCGGTCATCTCGGTCAGTCGACCCGTGGCACCTGGGTCTGCCCCGTGACCTCCTGCCAGCGGGCGTTCGACACTTCACGTGGCCTCAAGGTGCACATGGCCTGGCACAAGCGTCGTGGTGACGTCACCGCCACTTAGTGGCGAATGGCGGTTGTTGTTGTTGTGTATGTGTGTATAAATAGTGGGGATCGGTAGTGCAGTGGTTAGCGCGCTGCGAACCTGAACCTGGAGACCCGGGTTCGATTCCCACTCACGGCCAACATCAGTGAGGTTTATCTGAACCGGTCCTGGGCCTCCCCTAGGTCGACTCAGCCTCAAATGAGTACCTGGTGTGGTGTGTAAACATCACGACTGGGGAGACAAAGGCGGCCGGGCGTGGTGTTGGCCACTCACCCCCTCGTGTGCCGTGCCGGCCTTCATAGGTGCTCGCTAACAGCACTTGCCCCAACAGTCTATTAAGGCTACACGGGGGATCTTTCTTTTTGTATGTGCTCATGTGTGTGTGCACATACTGTATTTACATGGGGGAACGGTGGCGCAGTGCTTAGCGCACTGCACTACAAACTCCGGCAACCCGAGTTCAATTCCCGCTCACGGCCAACATCGGCGACGAATATCTGCACCACTCCCCCGCACATCCCGTAGGTCGACTCAGCCTCAAATCAGCACCTGCTGCGGTGTGCAATAAGCATCAGCGCAGTACGGGGAAGACGACAACAGACGGGTGAGGAGCTGCGTGACGTGCCGACCTTCATAGCACTTTGCTTCACTAACGGCACTTGCCCCGACGGCCTGTGTAGGCTACACAGGGGACATGTGTCTCTGTACGTGTGATGTGTACGTGTGTGTGTACGTGTGTGTACGTGTGTGTGTGTGTACGTGTGTGTGTGTACGTGTGTGTGTGTACGTGTGTGTGTGTACGTGTGTGTACGTGTGTGTATGTGTGTGTGTGTACGTGTGTGTACGTGTGTGTGTACGTGTGTGTGTGTGTACGTGTGTGTGCGTGTACGTGTGTGTACGTGTGTGTGTGTGTACGTGTGTGTGTGTACGTGTGTGTGTACGTGTGATGTGTACGTGTGTGTACGTGTGTGTACGTGTGTGTGTGTGCACGTGTGTGTGTGTGTGTGTACGTGTGTGTGTGTACGCGTGTGTGTGTACGTGTGTGTGTGTGTGTACGTGTGTGTGTGTACGTGTGTGTGTACGTGTGTGTACGTGTGTGTGTGTGTGTACGTGTGTGTGTGTGTACCTGTGTGTACGTGTGTGTACGTGTGTGTACGTGTGTGTGTGTACGTGTGTGTGTGTGGTGGGGAACAGAAGTGTAGCAGGTTAGCGCTACGCTACGAACCCGGGCGGCCGCAGTTCGCTCCCCGCTCACAGGCAACGCCGGTGACGATTATCTGCACCGGTCCTGGGCCTCCCCTAGGTCGACTAAGCCTCAAATGAGTACCTGGTGCTGCGTGTACACATCGCCAATGGGGAGACAAAGGCGGCCAGGCGTGGCGTTGGCCACCCGCCCGCTCGTGTGCAGTGCCGGCCTTCGTAGATAGGCGCTGCTCGCGAACGGCACTTGCCCCAACAGTCTGTTAAGGCTTTAGGGGGGATCTTTGTATTTGCCTTTGTTGTGTGCGAGTGTGAAGTGGCTATGATGACGGGCCAGGAGATGTGTTTATTGTGTGTGTAACCCCATTGGAGCACCGTGCTGGGTGCAATTTAACGCCTCTTTGTGGAGCGGGCTAAGTGAGAATTGGAATGTGCGGGTGCATGTACCATTCGGGAGAGAGCGGGGGGAGAGAGCGCGGGAGTGAGAGAGAGAGCCCGGGAGAGAGAGAGAGAGATAAGGGATGAGGAGGAACAACGATGGCGAGCTCAAGACTCCAAGAGACTAGCAGACAAAGATCCCCCGTGTAGCCCCAACAGACTGCCGGGGCAAGTGCTGTTAGCGAGCACCAAAGAAGGCCGGCACGGCAACACGAGAGGGGGTGGGTGGCCAGCAACACTCCGAACCGCCTTTGTCTCCCCAGTGGCGATGTTTACACGCCGCGCCGGGTACTCATTTGAGGCTGAGTCTACCTGAGGGAGGCCCAGGACCGGTTCAGATAATCGTCACCGGCGTTGGCCGTGAGCGGGAACCAAACTCGGGTCGGAAGCTTGCGTTGCCACCGAAACGTCGTGATTTAATTTGAATTAATTTGCTTTCTTTTAACCCACGTGACTTTACCGAAAAAAACATAGAGTATGAATCCTTGCAGTCACGAAAGCTTCAAATCTAGAATCGGGTCGTAAGATTCGTGGCGCGGCGTAGCGCTAACCGCTGCGCCACCGTTCCCCACAAATATACACGTCCATATATACACGTACACACAGAAATCGATACGCACACTTCCACAAAGAGATGCACAAATACACATCGCTCTTGACCCCCCCCCTTCTCCAGCCCGTGCTGCACCCGTTTAGCCCCCTCTATCCTTCCAAACAGAAGCTGCTTGGGGCAGCATGCGGTGGCTGGGCATGCGGGCTACGTGACCCAGCCAACGCAGCCTCGCCTGCCAGAGGAGCTCAATGTTTGGGACCGTGTCCAGACGTTTCAAGGATTTGTGAGCTCCTCACACTGTGATCCAACCTGGTTAAACGCAGGATGGATTGTATCGGCAGGCCGGCCAGAATATTTCTAACCGGCGCAGATGCTCCTTTAAAGGGGGTCCCACGTTTCGCGTGACTCTGGCCCCGGAGCGTCGTGTGGAGCGACAGGCCAAGGTAGTTTGCATACTTATTCTGAGGTTTTTTCGGTAAAGTCACGTAGGTAAAAATTTTAAATTAAAATTAATAAAAGTAAAATAAAATTGGAATTTCTCATTTACTTGATACAGCTATCGTGCTGTGACGGTTCCACCTGAAGACGGAGGCTTGTGTTGCCTCCGAAACGTCGTGATTTTTATTTTACTTTTATTTTACTTTTATTAATTTTAATTTTTTACCTACGCGACTTTACCGAAAAAAACCTAAGAACATGAATCCTTGCAGTCACGAAAGCTTCAAATCTAGAATTAGTTTGCAAGCTGTCACGTCACCGACGCGGCAGATGAAAAGACAATGCCGCTCGACTGATTCTGGAGCGAGACCTCCGATGCCAAACCGGTTGCGGTCCTAAGCACGCACACTGACCCAGCTATGGAAACGTCTCCATGCCATCAGCCACATAAGCAGCACAGCGGACCCATCTTTCCAAACCCCAGTGTCCAAGCGGGCAGTCGTGATGACGACAATTTATAACGCCGCGCTATTTGTGTACAGGCACAGGGTACGCAAAGCTCAGTCGTTTTCATCTTCTTGGTTCTTTCGGTAAAGTCACGTAGAAGGGAAGTAATAAAATAATAAAAATAAAACACAATAAAATAATTCTCACGACGTTTCGGCCACAACGCAAGCAGCCGTCCTCAGGTGAAAACCAGGTCCGTCGAGGCGACAGAGTCTGAATGAAACAGCACACGAGCTTGGAGCATGTATATAAGCTGGGCGCCTTTGTCAAGGCGAATTATTTTATTGTGTTTTATTTTTATTATTTTATTACTTCCCTTCTACGTGACTTTACCGAAAGAACCAAGAAGATGAATCCCTGCAGTCACGAAAGCTTTAAATCGAAACTCAGTCGTTTCATTTCTAATTGCGGACCAAAATGCCGCCGTGGAATTTGTGCAGTTTTCTCCCCCACCCTCTCCCCCCACGAGACGGTGGGGAGAAAAAAAAAATCGCAGAGGAGCGCCTGGAAAGGCAGCCAGGGAAACCAGCGGTTGCCCCAAGTTCTGTGGTCCTACAGCGGATCGGAATCGTTCGGCCTTCCGCGCCGCGTCGAGCGGTTCACGCAGCGCGGTAACGATCGGCGCGGTGGGCTCCGTACGGTGCGGAAAAAGTTCAACGTACACACAGGGGCGCCGCGGTGGCCAGGAGATGTTAACTACCTCGCCCGGTGTGCAGGAGGTCGCCGTGGGTTCGATGCCGCACTGACGCCTGCTGCTGTATATTTGGAGTTTGTGTGTCTTCTCTCATCATCATCATCATCATCACGGTGGCGAGATGTTAACTACCTCGCCCGGTGTGCAGGAGGTCGCCGTGGGTTCGATCCCGACCCTGACGCCTGCTGCTGTATATTTGGAGTTTGCGTGTCTCTCTCTCATCATCATCATCACGGTGGCTAGGAGATGTTAACTACCTCGCCCGGTGTGCAGGAGGTCGCCGTGGGTTCGATCCCGACCCTGACGCCTGCTGCTGCTGTATATTTGGAGTTTGCGTGTCTCTCTCTCATCATCATCATCACGGTGGCTATGATATGCTGACTACCTCGACTGGTATGCAGGAGGTCGTGGGTTCGATCCCGACCCTGACAACGCCTGCTGTATATTTGGAGTTTGCGTGTCTCTCTCTCATCATCATCATCACGGTGGCTAGGAGATGTTAACTACCTCGTGGTGGTCGCGTGGATTTTTACTCCGTGTCCTCCGGTTTTTCCCTCCACATTTAGATTTAGAATCGACATCTCTACGCGTTTTAGAGTATGTGGCTGCGCAACATTCCCACGTGATGATAATAAGCCCACTTCATTGAGCTATGCAGCTCGGTGGGCCTTGCCTGGTAAAATAACAAAAAAATGTAATTTTCGATTTAAAGCTTTCGTGACTGCAGGGATTCATCTTCTTGGTTCTTTCGGTAAAGTCACGTAGAAGGGAAATAATAAAATAAAAAAAATAAAACATAAAAAAAATTATTTGATTATCTTTTATTTTTATTATTTTATTATTTCCCTTCTACGTGACTTTACCGAAAGAACCAAGAAGAAAAATAGTTTAGTTGATACGTACATTGCAATGTAGGGCACCCTGCACGCAATCACCGCCGCCCCCCCTCCGCTCAACAGTTTGCCCGGCGCTATTCCTAAAGGCACATCCAGCCAGCCACTCACAGAGGGTGCGCTACTTCCTCCAATATTTAAGGCTCTGCAGCCCTAGCGAGGTCAACCCCACCCTTGGCACCGTGACGTTGTTACCTGAGCTCATGGGATTCCGCTCCCCCCAGGATATCACGGGGGAAAAAAATACTCATTAGACGTGCGGGTCAAGAGATTGGATCACCGCTCTTTTAAACGCACTCTGTTGTTGTTGTTGTCGTATCCTCAAATCTTGTAACTCAATTTGAACCCACTTCCCAATGTGGTATCGACTGCAAACTTGGTATACTTATGTCATACTGATGACAATACTATATTCTATCCAAAAAAAGAACAAAAGTATTTTTAAACATTCTTTTTTACATGTTATGTTTCGCCTTGGGTCTAATTGTCCACGCTCAACTGACGTTGGCTGTAAATCACCACGGCCCCTTACGTTATGGCAAGCTTTGAGGACACTTCCTGGAGTCGTCGAGTTTTGCCATTACGAGTACGGTACATTTCATTAAAGCGTGGTTTTAAAAAAGTATTTTTAAATATTACTTATTTCCTTACGGATGGTTATGAGTGTGGCACTGCAGGTTCCTTTCCCGATGGAATAATAGCGGAATTCGTGCTGCTGAGGCTGTTACCACCTCCTCGGCAACCCACGACCGCCACCCATGCTCGCAGCGCCGCTCGGCTCTCCAAACCTCCTCAATCATGGACGTGTGACCTTGTAGACCATTGTTCTTCGTTGCAAAGCCCGCGGGCAACCAGCGGCCCCTGATGGCCTTTAGTGCGGCCCCTGGTGGCCTTTAGTGCGGCCCCTGGTGGCCTTTAGTGCAGCCACTGGTGGCCTTTAGTGCGGCCCCTGGTGGCCTTTAGTGTGGCCACTGGTGGCCTTTAGTGCGGCCCCTGGTGGCCTTTAGTGCGACCCCTGGTGGCCTTTAGTGCGGCCCCTGGTGGCCTTTAGTGCGGCCACTGGTGGCCTTTAGTGCGGCCACTGGTGGCCTTTAGTGCGACCCCTGGTGGCCTTTAGTGCGACCCCTGGTGGCCTTTAGTGCGGCCCCTGGTGGCCTTTAGTGCGACCCCTGGTGGCCTTTAGTGCGGCCCCTGGTGGCCTTTAGTGCGGCCACTGGTGGCCTTTAGTGCGGCCACTGGTGGCCTTTAGTGCGGCCCCTGACGTGCAGGCCCCGACAATACACAACAAGTGAAAACACCCCCCCCCATTCTGCTGTTGTCTAATCCCCAATGGTTTCAAATGCGTGGCGGCCCTCGCACTGATGATGTCTTATCGGCGAATGTGTCCGCCCTCTGAAAACGAGTCAAGAACACTGATATTGACGGTGGGAGTGGGCCTGCTCTCAGCTCGCCGTTACACCGCCGACATCAAGGCAAGGGTCTCTGGGGAGGTCTGGGCTGGGTACTCGATGCAGCCACAGCAGCTGCATGAGCCACAGTCCTGAGCCTCACACATTCCCCTCTTTCTTCAAATCACATCCCATCCACCCATATCCCTTCTCTCTCCACCTCTCCCTTCAATATCTCCCATCTGTCTCTCCCTACGCCTCTCTTGCTCTCAATCTCTCCCCTCTATCTCCTACCTCTCCTACCTCTCCCATCTCTCTCTCTCTCCTCCCTCATATCTCTGTTAGCTCTTCCTTCTATCCACCTCTTTCTCTGCATATTTCTCTCTTGCGCTTCTCTCTCCAACCTTCCTAACACATTCCTGCGGAGGGAGCTGGTAGGAACGTTGGGTTGCTCGGTCAATGGCCAGGGTCAACGGCGGCGTGGTGTATTCCGCAAATATGCCCGACTGTGAGGGCGGGCACAAGCCGGCGTGAGTAGGTTAAACGTTGAGTTTTATTAGGGCACCACGGGGTGACCAGCCCCTCCCCACCCAGCCCCACGCCTCCCACCCAGCCCCTCCCCACCCTCCCCACCTAGCCCCTCCCCACCCTCCCCACCCAGCCCCTCCCCACCCTCCCCTCCCAGCCCCTCCCTGCACGACGGATGGACGGACACAATAATCCCCTGTGGGCTGGTGTAACCAGGAGGTTCGTACCAGTATTATCATTCCCCTATCTTTAGCCTCTCTCTTCCTCCACTCCCTCCATGTTCACATCCATTTCTCTCTCCCCTCTGTCTCTCTCCTTGCGCTCTCCCCTCTCCTATGCTCCTCTTTCCCCATCTCTTCCCCCTCTTCCTCTCCCGTCTCCTCTCTTCCTCGTATCTCCTACTTTCCACGCAATTACCCTCCGTCTTCCTCCACTCTCTCTCCGTGTCAATCCATCTCTCTCCCACACTCTCTCTCTCTCCCCCCGTGTTCTCCCCTCGCTGTGTTGAACAGGCCCTACGCGTGTAAGGACATTGTTTCATTCATTAAATGTTAAATAATTTTCGACGAATGATTAATTAATTAGACCGATCCTTTTACTTATGCATAGCTCTGTAAGAACAGCGAGAACACACATGCACGTACGCACACGTGTAAGTATACAAGTGTAAGCACACGCGTGTGAGTACATGTGTTCACGCGTGTACACGCACGATCCACGATGCGCACATGTAGACACACGTGTACACAAAGGCAAAGGTCCCCCCGTAAAGCCTCGAATGACTGTTGGGGCAAGTGCTGTTAGCGAGCACCTATGAACTCCAGCATGGCACGGCACACGAGGGGGTGGGTGGCCAACACCACGCCCGGCCGCCTTTGTCTCCCAAGTGGTGATGTTTACACATTGCAGCAGGTACTCAATTGAGGCCGAGTCGACCTAGGGGAGGCCCAGAACAAGCTCAGATAATCGTCACTGGTGTTGGGCGTGATCGGGAACAGAACTCGGGTCAACGGGTTCAGAGCGCAGCGCGCGCTAACCGGTGTGCTATTGAAGTGTGTATACACACATTCAAACACATGTACACACCAAACACACTTGTACACACATACACACGTAGTAGTATACACACCTCTACACACACGTATATAACGCACACAACAACAACAGCCGCAAAGTGGTCGGTGATGTCACCACAGCGCCCGTGCCAGGCTAGGTGCACTTGGAGACCATCACATTAAGTGTGGGTGGCTCGCTGCTGGCAGGTCACAGGGCAGACCCCAGCGGTCAAAGGTTGTCTGAACTTGAGATGACTCATACACACCAAGACAAAGACACAGATAAGTGCCTGTGATTATTCTGTTTGTCGATGATTTACCCTCTAAAGAAATCTGGCCGTGTCTCGCACCCCCAGAAAGGTCATCTCGCACGCCCAGATGAAGAAGAGCCACCGCTCCCGACTCTAAAGCCTCAGACTCTGGTATCCGAATCGAGTCCCAGTGACACAAAAGACAAAGACCACTCTTATAGCCTTCACAGACTGTTGGGGCAAGTGCCGTTAGCGAGCGGCACCTACGAAGGCCGGGCACGGCGCACAAGAGGGTTGTGGCCAGCACCACGGCCTGGCCGCCTTTGTCTCCCCGGTGTCGACCTGCGGCTCCGTAGAGGCGTGCCGCCCTTTCAGGGAACTGCTGCTTCGTTATTTATTCAGGACCGCCGCGGTCTCTTATTCACCGTGTGCAATGCGGCTCTTGCAATACTGAGGGGTTTTTCGTTTACCGAATTCGAACAACATTTATTTGATTCTCGATTTAAAGCTTTCGTGACTGCAGAGATTCATCTTCTTGGTTCTTTCGGTAAAGTCACATAGAGGGGAAATAATATAAATTTAATAAAATAAAACATAATAAAATAATTCTCACGACGTTTCGGCCACAACGCAAGCAGCCGTCATCAGGTGAAGACCAGGTCTGTCGGGGAGACAGCGTCTGAATTATTTTATTATGTTTTATTTTATTATTTTTATTGTTTCCATTCTACGTGACTTTACCGAAAGAACCAAGAAGAACATTTATTTGTTATAATTGGTTTTTTACCCTTCTATCTGGCAACAAAACTGACACCTTTTTTTTACAAGGAGTCATGTTTGCATAGACCACAATACCTGCAGCCATAATGCAAACAAAAAACATAACTCTGATAATGTATGCACTGTCCTTGAAGTTGATTGGTCCACACCCGAGACAGCTTTCCTTAGAGCCTAGTCTCACATGGGTTGGACCAGATGACGCCAAAAGGCGCACAACTCAAAGACAATGCACCATCAGAGTATGAGAGCTCGGGGCAAGCATTTACACCATTGGAACCTCATTTGCCAGTAAAAAATATGATAATTGTTTTTTTACCCTTCTATCTGGCAACACAACTGACACCTTTTTTTACAAGGAGTCATGTTTGCATAGACAACAATACCTGTGTAGAGGTGTAATTGTGCATGGGCACGGATGGCTAACAAACACAAGGGGCGTGGTTAGAGCCGTACACAGAGGAGGTGCTCACACCGACGTCCGCACCTGCATCCCCCACGGGCCCCTCCCGGGGGGCCGAGTACTATAAAAGGTGGTGAGCCGGAGGGCTCGAGGTCGAGTATCAGCTTAAACCAGCGAAGACTGAAGACCAGCTAGAATAGGCCCCGGAGCTCCCCTGGCTCGCTGTCCTTGTCAGGGCCGACCAGGGCAAGCCGGTGGCGTGGCCCCGAGAGCCCAGACTGACGTTCTTATAAGAGCCGGTCTGGAGACTCAGGGTGCCGGGATCCCAGCTTGACCAGGGCTGGGATAGGTAGCCTCCCCTAGCTCCGTAGTGGAGGACTTGGGCGTAGGTTAGCGGGGTTAGATGTTGTGTCTCCCTGTTAGCCGAGTGAAGGGGACGATAACCCCTTAAGTACTGTGTGTACCCGTTACTGTGCACAAGTTGGTGTTAATAAATAAGTGTGCCTCCGACCCCGTCGTCAAGCCTCCTGAATACTTACTACACCTGCAGCCATAATGCAAACAAAAAACATAACTCTGATAATGATATGCACTGTCCTTGAAGTTGACTGGTCCACACCCGAGACAGCTTTCCTTAGAGCCTAGTCTCACATGGTGTTGGACCAGATGACGCCAAAAGGCGCACAACTCAAAGACAATGCACCATCAGAGTATGAGAGCTCGGGGTAAGCATTTACTCTCTGGCAATATGATAATTGGTTTTTTACCCTTCTATCTGGCAACAAAACTTCTGTTGTTATTTTTTACTGGCAAATGAGGTTCCAATGGTGTAAATGTATTTGTTACCCTCCTTGTGATTTTGGTGGCCGACCCCTGACCATGGCAGGGGCCTGGGACCGGTTCAAACATTCGCCACCGATGGCTGGCTACGTGCGGGAGTCGAACTCGGGGTCAATGGGGTCGTAGCACAGCGCGCTAACCACTGTGCCACCACTCTCTTCAACAGACTGCTGGGGCAAGTGCTGTTAGCGAGTAGCACCTATGATGGCCGCGCACAGCACACGAGGGGGTGGGTGGCCAACATTACACAAACAACAACAGCAGCAGCAGCAGCAGCAGCCGCCACTCGGCACTAAGTGTCTTGTTCCTTCACCATCGCACTCGTGCCAGGCTAGGTGCACCTGTACACACCTATCCACTGTGAAAGAGGAGGAGGGGGGGGGCGGTGTGAGGTGTGGGGGGGGTGTTGGGTCTGGGCACAAGTCCCAACCCTTCCCTCAATTCTTCCCACTGAGTTGGGAAGGTGAGAGGGGAGGGGGAAGGGGTGATGACCCCCCTCCCCCCCCCCCCATCGTCCCCACCCCCCACGGCGTGGGCGCTGATTAACGCTCGGATCTCAGGTAATTAATGAGGTCACATGTCCCGCCACGCACGCCAATGTGGGGGGCCAATTATTCCCCCCCACACCCCGCCCCCCACACCCCGCCCCCCACACTCCTTCTTTTCACCCCCCCCCCCTTTCCCAATTATTAAGTTGTGTTTAATTGATTTTGCTAATTGATTGGTTATTAATTAATTAATTGGGCGCGCGCCTGCCCGGTGATGTCACGTGATCCGTCATCAGCAAAGATGACGGTAACAACGATCACCACCGCCATCATCGCCATCATCTTCACCATCATCGCCATCATAACATCACAGCCATTACCAACACGACCATCATCATCATAACATCATCCCCACCAATATCAACGTCATATTAGTGTAATAGCACCGTCATCAGGATCATGTCATCACCACCACCACCACCATAACATCGTTATCATCATCACCACCACCACCATAACATCGTTATCATCATCACCACCACCACCATAACATCGTTATCATCATCACCACCACCACCATAACATCGTTATCATCATCACCACCATCATCGTTATCCCTTGTGCTCGTTAACTGCTGGTCCAGACTTACCTAAGAGCAGCCTGCTGCAGAGTCTAGAGTTAGAGACGTTAGCCCGAGATGATCATCTATATTCTTGGTTCTTTCGGTAAAGTCACGTAGAAGGGAAATAATAAAATAATACAAATAATGTAAAACAATAAAAATTCTCACGACGTTTCGACTGCAACACAAGCAATCATCATCAGGTGTGGATTTCACACCTGATGATGATTGCTTGTGTTGAAGTGGATTTCACAACTGATGATGATTGCTTGTGTTGCAGTCGAAACGTCGTGAGAATTTTTATTGTTTTATATCTATATTATTTTATTATTTCCCTTCTACGTGACTTTACCGAAAGAACCAAGAATATGAATCCCTGCAGTCACGAAAGCTTTAAATCATGATCATCTATATCTACGAAGATTGGAGTCTAGAGCAAGCCATGAGAGTGTGGGTCTAGCGTGCAGTCTAGCTATTAAAAATTGACAGTCTTGAGTCGAATTTTTTTGACAATCCCCAAGGAACCGGCGTTCAGGGCGAGATGAATGACGCGAGATTTTGATCACCTGACAGTCTACGGAGATGTCGTGACTGCAAGGATACATACTCATAGTTTTTTCGGTAAAGTCACGTAGGTAAAAAAATGAAATTTAATTTAATAAAAATAAAATAATAAAAATCACGACGTTTCGGAGGCAACACAAGTCTCCGTCATCAGGTGGGACCGTCACAGCCAGATTTGCTGCATCAAGTGATGCCACCTGATGACGGAGACTTGTGTTGCCTCCTAAACGTCGTGATTTATAATTTTATTTTTATTAATTTTAATTTCATTTTTTTTACTTACGTGACTTGACCGAATAAACTACGAGGATAGTCTACGGAGAGTCAGAGATGCGAGTCCACAGTGAGGCGTGCAGGTTGACAGTCGACGAGTCTCACAGCCAGATCGAGTCCGTGGGAGAGTCGAGAATGCGATATTCTAGCGCTGCTGCGGTGCCCAACCTTTTTGTGCACCAGGGATCGGTTTCGTGGAAGACAATTTTTTCACGGACCGGGGGTGGGGGGGGGGGTCATCATTGGGTCTTTCCCCCTTTTCAAAGAAGCTCTCCGGCGACGTTTGTTTTTTTACTAATTCTGCCTAGGGCAGGGGTCGGCAACCAAAATAACAAGAAGAGCCATTTCTTTCCAATTCGGTACAAAATTCAGTATTTCAAGTGCCGCAATGCATCTATGTACATACGTACATATCGTCAAGAAGCAGCCCGTAAAGAGCCGCATGCGGCTCCGGAGCCGTAGGTTGCCGACCCCTGGCCTAGGGGTTAGAGCTTGTGGGCTTACCAACACTGTGACTGAGACGAGTGCGCAGTGCGGGGAAGAGGCACGCACGGAAGTGGTGAATAATAAAACAATGGGGTGGGCCACGCGCGGACTCACCGCTCACCACTATGCGGTGTGTAGAGTGTGTACACACACGGACTCACCACTATGCGGTGTGTAGAGTGTGTACACACACGGACTCACCACTATGCGGTGTGTAGAGTGTGTACACACACGGACTCACCGCTATGCGGTGTGTAGAGTGTGTACACACACGGACTCACCGCTATGCGGTGTGTAGAGTGTGTACACACACGGACTCACCGCTCACCACGATGCGGTGTGTAGAGTGTGTACACACACGGACTCACCACTATGCGGTGTGTAGAGTGTGTACACACACGGACTCACCACTATGCGGTGTGTAGAGTGTGTACACACACGGACTCACCACTATGCGGTGTGTAGAGTGTGTACACACACGGACTCACCGCTCACCACTATGCGGTGTGTAGAGTGTGTACACACACGGACTCACCACTATGCGGTGTGTAGAGTGTGTACACACACGGACTCACCGCTATGCGGTGTGTAGAGTGTGTACACACACGGACTCACCACTATGCGGTGTGTAGAGTGTGTACACACACGGACTCACCGCTATGCGGTGTGTAGAGTGTGTACACACACGGACTCACCGCTATGCGGTGTGTAGAGTGTGTACACACACGGACTCACCGCTCACCACGATGCGGTGTGTAGAGTGTGTACACACACGGACTCACCACTATGCGGTGTGTAGAGTGTGTACACACACGGACTCACCACTATGCGGTGTGTAGAGTGTGTACACACACGGACTCACCACTATGCGGTGTGTAGAGTGTGTACACACACGGACTCACCGCTCACCACTATGCGGTGTGTAGAGTGTGTACACACACGGTACCGGTCTGTAGCCCGGGGTTTGGGGGGACCCCTGGCCTAGAGGCATTCTGAGTCCAAAGTGAGATGGGTCGCAGTGCGACCTTTACTGCAGCCTTCCACCCCTTTGGTTCTCAACCGCAAAAAAAAAGTACGACGTGAATAAATACGCGGGGGGCTTGACGAAACAAAGTAAGTTGTAACTTACGTGCCCGTGCTTAAGTTGTGTTTTCGATGATTTACCTTCTAAACACAAATCTGGCCGCGTCTCGCAACCCCCAGAAAGGACATCAACGCACCCCCAGGTGAACATGAACCGCTGCTCCAGACCACACCACTAAAGCCTCAGAGTCTGGTATCCGACTCGAGTCCCAGTGACACAAAAGACAAAGACTGAACAGACTGTTGGGGAAAGTGCTGTTAGCGAGAAGCAGTATCTTTGAAGGCCGGCACGGCACACGAGGGGGTCGGGGTGGCCAGCACCACGCCCGGCCGCCTTTGTCTCCCCAGTGGTGATGTTTACACATCGCACCAGGTACTCATTTGAGGCGGAGCTGACCTCGGGGAGTTCCAGGACCGATTCAGATAATCGTCGTTGGCGTTGGCCGTGGGCGGGAATCAAACCCGGCTTGCTGCTGGGCTCGTAAAGCAGCGCCGACCGCTCCAGTGACACGCAAAGACAAACACACACACGCACACATGCGCACACACACACACACACACGCACACACCACACACGCACACACGGGCACGCACACACGCACACATGCGCACACACACACGCACACACACGCACACACCACACACGCACACACGGGCACGCACACATGCGCACGCACACATGCACACGCGCACACACGCGCACACACACGCACACACGGGCACGCACACACACACACATGCGTATGCACACACGCACACACACACGCGCGCACTGGGTATATCTGTAGTGAGAATTGACCCAATCAAAAAATAAACGGGACGATACAAAACCGGTACAAATTCGAGGTGTGTCACCAGTGAGCCCCCGTCATAGCAATGTGTAATTTCCACTACTCTAGAGGCACGTCGCCTTGTCCACGCTGCGCTAAAACAACGTCAGGAGGTCCTCCAACTTGGTTGCCTGCAAATCTGTGTTTCCGGATTGGGTGGTGGGGAGGGTGGGGGGGGGGGGGGTTGGAGAGATACAAAGACGGCCGGGGAATCGTGTGTTCTCCCCCACCACCCTCGCCCCCTTCTCCCCCCAACCCCCCACCTCCCACCACCACCCCCCCCCCGGCCCCCTATGGCCGGACCCGGTGCCAATTATCCCGGGTAACTTGGGCTGCCTTTAATTAGTATAACGAGTCTACGCGGGGAGGGGGGTGGGCACGCGTGGGTGTGTGTGAGTGTGTGTGTGTGTTAGTGTGTTACTGTGTGTGAGTGTGTGTGTTAGTGTGTGTGAGTGTGTGTGTTAGTGTGTTACTGTGTGTGAGTGTGTGTTAGTGTGTGTGAGTGTGTGTGTTAGTGTGTTACTGTGTGTGAGTGTGTGTGTTAGTGTGTTACTGAGTGTGAGTGTGTGTTAGTGTGTGTGAGTGTGTGTGTTAGTGTGAGTGTGTGTGTTAGTGTGTTACTGTGTGTGAGTGTGTGTTAGTGTGTGTGAGTGTGTGTGTTAGTGTGTTACTGTGTGTGAGTGTGTGTGTTAGTGTGTGTGAGTGTGTGTGTTAGTGTGTTACTGTGTGTGAGTGTGTGTTAGTGTGTGTGAGTGTGTGTGTTAGTGTGTTACTGTGTGTGAGTGTGTGTGTTAGTGTGTGTGAGTGTGTGTGTTAGTGTGTTACTGTGTGTGAGTGTGTGTTAGTGTGTGTGAGTGTGTGTTAGTGTGTGTGAGTGTGTGGTAGTGTGTTAGGTGTGTGTGAGTGTGTGTGAGTGTGTGTGAGTGTGCGTTAGTGTGTGTGAGTGTGTGTGTTAGTGTGTTACTGAGTGTGAGTGTGTGTTAGTGTGTGTGAGTGTGTGTGTTAGTGTTACTGAGTGTGTGTGTTAGTGTGTTACTGTGTGTGAGTGTGTGTGTGAGTGTGTGTGAGTGTGTGTGTTAGTGTGTTACTGTGTGTGAGTGTGTGTTAGTGTGTGTGAGTGTGTGTGTTAGTGTGTTACTGTGTGTGAGTGTGTGTGTTAGTGTGTTACTGTGTGTGAGTGTGTGTTAGTGTGTGTGAGTGTGTGTGTTAGTGTGTTACTGTGTGTGAGTGTGTGTGTTAGTGTGTTACTGAGTGTGAGTGTATGTTAGTGTGTGTGAGTGTGTGTGTTAGTGTGTTACTGTGTGTGAGTGTGTGTGTTAGTGTGTGTGAGTGTGTGTGTTAGTGTGTTACTGTGTGTGAGTGTGTGTTAGTGTGTGTGAGTGTGTGTTAGTGTGTGTGAGTGTGTGGTAGTGTGTTAGGTGTGTGTGAGTGTGTGTGAGTGTGCGTTAGTGTGTGTGAGTGTGTGTGTTAGTGTGTTACTGAGTGTGAGTGTGTGTTAGTGTGTGTGAGTGTGTGTGTTAGTGTTACTGAGTGTGTGTGTTAGTGTGTTACTGTGTGTGAGTGTGTGTGTGAGTGTGTGATTGTGTGTGTTAGTGTGTTACTGTGTGTGAGTGTGTGTTAGTGTGTGTGAGTGTGTGTGTTAGTGTGTTACTGTGTGTGAGTGTGTGTGTTAGTGTGTTACTGTGTGTGAGTGTGTGTTAGTGTGTGTGAGTGTGTGTGTTAGTGTGTTACTGTGTGTGAGTGTGTGTGTTAGTGTGTTACTGAGTGTGAGTGTGTGTTAGTGTGTGTGAGTGTGTGTGTTAGTGTGTGTGAGTGTGTGTGTTAGTGTGTTACTGTGTGTGAATGTGTGTTAGTGTGTGTGAGTGTGTGTGTTAGTGTGTTACTGTGTGTGAGTGTGTGTGTTAGTGTGTGTGAGTGTGTGTGTTAGTGTGTTACTGTGTGTGAGTGTGTGTTAGTGTGTGTGAGTGTGTGTTAGTGTGTGTGAGTGTGTGGTAGTGTGTTAGGTGTGTGTGTGAGTGTGTGTGAGTGTGCGTTAGTGTGTGTGAGTGTGTGTGTTAGTGTGTTACTGAGTGTGAGTGTGTGTTAGTGTGTGTGAGTGTATGCAAGTGTGTGTTAGTGTGTGTGTTAGTGTGTGTTAGTGTGTTAGTGTGTGTTAGTGTGTTAGTGTGTGTGCATGGGGAGCGGTAGTGTAGCGGTTAGCGCGACGCTGCGCTACGAACCTGGCGACCTAAGTTCGATTCCCGCTCACGGCCATCACGAGTGACGATTATCTGAACCGCCCATGGGCCTCCCCTAGGTCCACTCAGCATGGTGCTGGCCATCATAGGTGCTGCTACTCGCTAACAGCACTTGCCCCAACAATGCATGCCCTACAGGCTCAACCGGTCATCAGCAGTTACCCTGGTGTAGTAACCCTGGTAATATTGAGTACCACAATACCTCCGGTTACCATGGTGCCTTCCGTTACCATGATACAGGTGCTGTGAGGGAGGCATTCACTCGGCAGCGGACGCGGGGGCTGGGCGGTGGCCAGTGTGTGTGAGCGTCTGTGTGTGTGTCTGTGTGAGTGTGTGTGAGAGTGTGTCTGTGTGTGTGAGTGTGTGTGAGTGTCTGTGTGTGTGTGTGAGTGTGTGTGTGTCTGTGTGTGTGTTTGTGTGTCTGTGTGTGTGTCTGTGTGTGTGTCTGTGTGTGTGTCTGTGTGTGTGAGTGTGTGTGAGTGTCTGTGTGTGTGTGTGTGTCTGTGTGTATGAGTGTGTCTGTGTGTGTGTGTCTGTGTGTCTGTGTGTGTGTCTGTGTGTGTGAGTGTGTGTGTGTCTGTGTGTGTGTTTGTGTGTCTGTGTGTGTGTCTGTGTGTGTGAGTGTGTGTGTGTCTGTGTGTGTGTCTGTGTGTGTGTTTGTGTGTCTGTGTGTGTGTCTGTGTGTGTCTGTGTGTGAGCGTCTGTGTGTGTGTGTCTGTGTGTGTGTTTGTGTGTCTGTGTGTGTGTCTGTGTGTGTGAGTGTGTGAGCGTCTGTGTGTGTCTGTGTGTGTCTGTGTGAGTGTGTGTGAGAGTGTGTCTGTGTGTGTGAGTGTGTGTGAGTGTCTGTGTGTGTGTGTGTATCTGTGTGTATGAGTGTGTCTGTGTGTGTGTGTCTGTGTGGGTGAGTGAGTGTGTGTGTGTCTGTGTGTGTGTCTGTGTGTCTGTGTGTGTGTCTGTGTGTCTGTGTGTGTGTCTGTGTGTGTGTGTGTCTGTGTGTGTGTCTGTGTGTCTGTGTGTGTGTCTGTGTGTGTCTGTGTGTTTGTGTGTGTGTCTGTGTGTCTGTGTGTGTGCCTGTGTGTGTGTCTGTGTGTGTCTGTGTCTGTGTGTGTCTGTGTGTGTGTGTGTATCTGTGTGTATGAGTGTGTCTGTGTGTGTGTGTCTGTGTGTCTGTGTGTGTGTCTGTGTGTGTGTCAGTGTGTGTGTGTGTGTGTGAGTGTGTGTGTGTCTGTGTGTGTGTTTGTGTGTCTGTGTGTGTGTCTGTGTGTGTGTCTGTGTGTGTGTGTGTCAGTGTGTGTGTCAGTGTGTGTGTCTGTGTGTGTGTCTGTGTGTGTGTGTTTGTGTGTCTGTGTGAGTGTGTGTATCTGTGTGTATGAGTGTGTCTGTGTGTGTGTGTCTGTGTGTCTGTGTGTGTGAGTGTGTGTGTGTCTGTGTGTGTGTCTGTGTGTGTCTGTGTGTGTGTCTGTGTGTGTGTCTGTGTGTGTGTCTGTGTGTGTGTGTTGTGGGGAGCGGTGGTGCAGCGGTTAGCGCGCTGCGCTATGAACCTGGCGTCCCGAGTTTGATTTCTGCTCACGGCCAACACCTGTGACGATTATCTGAACCATTCCTGGGCCTCCCCCTAGGTCAGCTCAGCCTCAAATGAGTACCTGGTGCGGTGTGGAAACATCGCCACTAGGGAGACAAAGGCGGCCGGACGTGGTGCTGGCCACCCACCCCCTCGTGTGCCGTTCCGGCCTTCACAGGTGCTCGCTAACAGCACTCGCCCCAACAGTCTGTTCAGCCTTTGTGTATGTGAGTGTCTTTTTATTTATGTGCGTGAGAGTGTCTGTGTGTGTGGGAGTGTCTGTGTCAGAATAGGGAGCGGTAGTGTAGCGGGTAGTGTAGCGGGTAGTGTAGCGGGTAGTGTAGCGGATAGTGTAGCGGGTAGTGTAGCGGGTAGTGTAGCGGGTAGTGTAGCGGATAGTGTAGCGGGTAGTGTAGCGGGTAGTGTAGCGGATAGTGTAGCGGGTAGTGTAGCGGATAGTGTAGCGGGTAGTGTAGCGGATAGTGTAGCGGGTAGTGTAGCGGATAGTGTAGCGGGTAGTGTAGCGGGTAGTGTAGCGGGTAGTGTAGCGGATAGTGTAGCGGGTAGTGTAGCGGGTAGTGTAGCGGGTAGTGTAGCGGGTAGTGTAGCGGGTAGTGTAGCGGGTAGTGTAGCGGACAATGTAGCGGGAGTGTAGCGGGTAGTGTAGCGGGTAGTGTAGCGGGTAGTGTAGCGGGTAGTGTAGCGGGTAGTGTAGCGGGTAGCGCGATGCTCTCCAAACCCGGCGACCTGGGTTCAATTGCCGCTCACGGCCAACACCAGCGGCGATGATCTGAATAGGTCCTGGGCCTCCGCTAGGTCAACTCAGCCTCAAATGAGTGCCTGGTGCAGTGTGTAACCATCGCCACTGGGGAGACAAAGGTGGCCGGGCACGGTGCTGGTCACCCGCCCCCTCGTGTACCGTGCCGGCCTTCAAGTGCAGTTCGCGAGCACCTCTGAAGGCCGGCACGGCACACAAAGGGTGGGTGGTGAGCACCGCACCCGGCCGCCTTTGTCTCCCCTCGTGGCGATGTATTAATCGCACCAGGTACTCATTTGAGGCCGAGTCGACTTAGGGGTGGCCTACGACCAGTTCAGATAATCGGGTTCGGAGCGCAGCACGCTAACCGCCCCCCCACCCCCCCACACTGTAACTCGCATACATTCTCACTCAACAAGCACTTCCCCTCTCAAAATCCCACTTCCGATAATCCGCCTCGATTCCTGCTCATAACGGGATCCCATCTCTTCCTCAAACCCTTCCAATCCTCCTCATCAGCATCGTCAGCCATCATCTATCTACTGCCGGAAGGAAGGCCTACACCCAAGCCGACAACCAGCGTTCGCGATCCTGCCACACGGGCCCCCCCCCCGAGTCGGTTGGCGACGTACGGTGCGAAAGAAGTTCAACGTACATACATAGACTCACACGGAGACCCATAGACCCATCACACAGACCCATAGAGTCATCACACAGAGACTCATCACACAGAGACACATAGACCCATCACACAGACCCATAGACTCATCACACAGAGACCCATAGACTCACACGGAGACCCATAGAGTCATCACACAGAGACTCATCACACAGAGACCCATAGACTCACACGGAGACCCATATAGTCATCACACAGAGACTCATCACACAGAGACCCATAGACCCATCAGACAGACCCATAGACTCATCACACAGAGACATCGCACAGAGACCCATAGACTCATCGCACAGAGACCCATAGACTAATCACACAAAGACACAGACTCACAACAGAAACCCATAAACTCATCACACAGAGACCCATAGACGACTCATCACACAGAGACCCATAGGCCCATCACACAGACCCATAAACTCATCACACAGAGACATCGCACAGAGACCCATAGACTCATCACACAGAGACCCATAGACCCATCACACAGAGACCCATAGACCCATCACACAGACCCATAGAGTCATCACACAGAAACTCATCACACAGAGACCCATAGACCCATCACACAGACCCATAGAGTCATCACACAGAAATCACACAGAGACCCATAGACCCATCACACAGACCCATAGAGTCATCACACAGAGACTCATCACACAGAGACCCATAGACTCATCACAACAAGACCCATAGACTCACACGGAGACCCATAGACTCATCACACAGAGACCCAGACTCATCACACAGAGACCCATAGACGACTCATCACACAGAGACCCATAGACTCACACGTAGACCCATAGACTCATCACACAGAGACCCATAGACTCATCACACAGAGACCCATAGACTCATCACACAGAGACCCATAGATGACTCATCACACAGACACCCATAGATGACTCATCACACAGAGACCCATAGACTCATCACACAGAGACCCATAGACTTATCACACAGATACCCATAGACTCACAACAGAGACCCATGGACTCATCACACAGAGACCCATAGACTTATCACACAGAGACCCATAGACTCATCACACAGAGACCCATAGCTTGTCCTTCCCCCGCACTTCCGATTAGTGCAGTTGGCTACGTACGGTGCAAAAGAAGTTCAAATTACACACAGACAGATAATCGTCACACACACATACAGACATCCACACACACACCGCCTTCACACAACACCTACACAACTACAAATACACACGTACACCCCGCATACACACAATACCTACACACATACAAATACAAAGACTTCAGGATAGCCATACCAGACTGTTGGGGCAAGTGCTGTTAGCGAGCACCTATGAAGGCCGGCACGGCACACGAGGGGGTGGGTGGACAGCACCACGCCCGACCGCCTTTGTCTCCCAAGTGGAGATGTTTACACACCGCACCAGATACTCATTTGAGGCTCAGTCGACCTAGGGGAGGCCCAGAACCGGCTCAGATAATCGTCACTGGTGTTGGACGTGAGCAGGTATCGAACTCGGGATGCCACCACTCCCCATAACACAACACCTACAGTCCTACACACAAGTACACACACAGCACATTCACACAACACCTACACACACAAGTACACACACAACACCTACACACATACACACACAAGTACACACACAGCACATTCACACAACACCTACACACACAAGTACACACACAACACCTACACACATACACACACAAGTACACACACAGCACATTCACACAACACCTACACACACAAGTACACACACATCACTTACACACATACACACACAAGTACACACACAGCACATTCACACAACACCTACACACACAAGTACACACACATCACTTACACACATACACACACAAGTACACACACAGCACATTCACACAACACCTACACACACAAGTACACACACATCACTTACACACATACACACACAAGTACACACACAGCACATTCACACAACACCTACACACACAAGTACACACACATCACTTACACACATACACACACAAGTACACACACAGCACATTCACACAACACCTACACACACAAGTACACACACAACACCTACACACATACACACACAAGTACACACACAGCACATTCACACAACACCTACACACACAAGTACACACACATCACTTACACACATACACACACAAGTACACACACAGCACATTCACACAACACCTACACACACAAGTACACACACATCACTTACACACATACACACACAAGTACACACACAGCACATTCACACAACACCTACACACACAAGTACACACACATCACTTACACACATACACACACAAGTACACACACAGCACATTCACACAACACCTACACACACAAGTACACACACATCACTTACACACATACACACACAAGTACACACACAGCACATTCACACAACACCTACACACACAAGTACACACACATCACCTACACACATACACACACAAGTACACACACAGCACATTCACACAACACCTACACACACAAGTACACACACATCACCTACACACATACACACACAAGTACACACACAGCACATTCACACAACACCTACACACACAAGTACACACACAACACCTACACACATACACACACAAGTACACACACAGCACATTCACAAAACACAAATACGCACACTCACACACGCCTACAACATACAAAGACAACGATATCCCGGCAAAGCCTTAACAGACTGTTGGGGCAAGTGTTATGAAGGCCGACACTGCACACGAGGGCGTGGGGTGGGTGGCCAGCACCACACCCGGCCGTCTTTGTATCCCCAGTGGCGGCGTTTACGCATCGCACCACATACTCATTTTGAGGCTGAGTCGACCTACACACTCCAACTACGCACGCACCTCTACAAACACAACATTTACAAAACAAACATCTTACGCGCACACACACACACCTTATATACACACACATCTTATATATACACACACACATACACGCACTATACATACAAACCCATAAATAAGCATGCACCACAAGGAGTCTAAAATTAATGACTCAGGCTCACAGCCCTCCCCTCCCCTCCCCTCCACCCCCCACTGTGCCCCCCATCCTTTGCCCCCCCCCCTCCGAGTCCACCAATACCCAAGCCCCCACCGTCTCCCAGCATGCCTACCGCTACACTCTGGCCCCGTTAAACCGCACAGCTCACTAAATCACTCACTATTGCATTTCCTCCCTCCCCCTCCTCCCCCTCTCCCTCCTCTCTACCTCCCCTCCCTCCCCTCCTCCTCCCCTCCACCTCCTCTCCACCTCCTCCCCACCTCCCTTCCTCCCCCTCCTCTCCCTCTCCCTTCCCCTCTCCCTTCCCCTCCCCCTCCCCCCCACCTCCCCTCCCTCCCCCTCCTCCCCACCTCCCCCTCCCTCCCCCCACCTCCCCTCCCCCTCCTCTCCCCCTCCCCCTCCTCTCCCTCCCTCCCCCTCCTCTCCCTCCCCCTCCTCCCCACCTCCCCTCCCTCCCCCTCCTCTCCCTCCCTCCCCCTCCTCTCCCTCCCTCCCCCTCCTCTCCCTCCCTCCCCCTCCTCCCCACCTCCCCTCCCTCCCCCTCCTCTCCCTCCTCTCCACCTCCTCTCCCTCCCCCTCCTCCCCACCTCCCCTCCCTCCCCCTCCTCTCCCTCCCTCCCCCTCCTCTCCCTCCCTCCCCCTCCTCTCCACCTCCTCTCCCGCCCCCTCCTCTCCCTCCCTCCCTCCACCTCCTCCCCCTCCTCTCCACCTCCTCTCCCTCCCCCTCCTCCCCACCTCCCCTCCCTCCCCCTCCTCTCCCTCCCTCCCCCTCCTCTCCCTCCCCCTCCTCTCCCTTCCTCCCTCCCCCTCCTCTCCCTCCCCCTCCCCTCCCTCCCCTCCCTCCCCTCCCTCCCCACCTCCCCTCCCTCCACCTCCTCTCCCTCCCCCTCCTCCCCACCTCCCCTCCCTCCCCTCCCCTCCCTCCCCCTCCTCTCCACCTCCTCTCCCGCTCAATACCTCCCCCCCTCCTCTCCACCTCCGAGCCGCTCTTTATGATTTCGGGTTTAAGTGCCACACAGTAAAAACACTAAAGTCGGGGGGAGTCTTGCGTCCTCTTTGCTGGGCTGGAACTCGCCCCGGGGTACGAGGTAGTTGGTGGTGGTGGTGGCGTTAGTTGTGGTGGTGGTGGCGTTGGTGGTGGTGGTGGAGGTTTAATCAGTCCAGCACGTGCGCTGACTGCCCCTGGACACGCGGCAACCCTCATTGATTTAGCCCTGTCCGTCTGTATGTCTGTCTGTGTGTGTGTCTACACGTCTGTGTGTGGTGTGTCTTTCTACATATCTGTGTGTCTATATGTCTGTGTTTATACCTATGCCTGTCTCTCAACATCTGTCTATTTACATGTCTGTGTATATGTCTGCGCGTCTATATATAATGTGCGTGTCTATACGTCTACCCGTGTATCTATATGTCTGTCTCTCTGTGTCTACATTTCTGTCTGACGACTCTATACATGTCTGTCTGCATGTCTTGTCCATCCACATGACGATATACCGGCCCCTAAGCCTGCGCGACCAATTAATCTCTTACAAGGTCGCCTTGCTATCAGGAACTGGACCTATATTGCATTAAACTTCATTTGGAGCTTTCGTGACTGCAGGGATTATTCTTTGGTTCTTTCGGTAAAGTCACGTATAAAGATAAAATAATAAATTAAATACTAGCATACCACGTTTCGATTGCAACACAAGCAATCATCATCAGGTATAAATTAAATAGAAACACAAATTTAGTATACTTAGAAATGGAATGTAATACAACAGAGAGTCGGATAACATAACAGTCAACACCCTACCTGGTTGATTACAATCAACCAGGTAGGGTGTTTCTATTTAATTTATACCTGATGACGATTGATTGTGTTGCAATCGAAACGTCGTATGCTAGCATTTAATTTATTATTTTATCTTTATACGTGACTTTACCGAAAGAACCAAAGAACTATATTGCATCGTCTCTGTCAGTCTACCTGTCCATCTATCCATCCATCTATCCGTCTGTCCATCCACCTATCTGTCCATCTGTCTGTCTGTATCAAAGAGGGGAGCCCTGGCCCAAATTGGGACATCTTGTGAGACCAGCGTGGCACAGGTT
Organism: Lampetra fluviatilis; assembly: GCF_964198595.1. NCBI lineage: Eukaryota > Metazoa > Chordata > Hyperoartia > Petromyzontiformes > Petromyzontidae > Lampetra > Lampetra fluviatilis. The sequence continues at coordinate 3,641,773 of NC_136323.1, read as the reverse complement.
TGGTGGAATTTTTTTATTTTTTAAACCCACCCGTACCGTGAGGGGCTCTTCATGCCAGACAGGTGAAGGGTGAGGACCGGTGAGGGTGAGGGTGAGGAGGAGAGGTGAGGGTGAGCGGGTGAGCGGTGCGGTAACTCACCCGCCGTGTTCCCCTTGGGACTGGCCACCTCCACAAACACCTCCATGAGCCTCTCCGGATTGGGCCTGCACCAAAGACAAAGATTTCGATTTAAAGCTTTCGTGACTGCAGGGATTCATCTTCTTGGTTCGTTCGGTAAAGTCACGTAGAAGGGAAATAATAAAATAAATAAAATACAACAATAATTATATCATTTACAAAACAATGCACCCATCCCATCAGGCCGAACGGCATTCCAGGAGTACAAATCATCAGCAAGCATTGGTCCAGGCAATCAGTTGTCGTTGACTCTGCTGATGAGACGCTGAAATGTCGAAACCAATCCTTGCCCCTAAACATCTGGGCAGTTAAATTTCGATTTAAAGCTTCTTTCGTGACTGCAGGGATTCATCTTCTTGGTTCTTTCGGTAAAGTCACGTAGAAGGGAAGTAATAAAATAATAAAAATAAAACATAATAAAATAATTCTCACGACGTTTCGGCCACAACGCAAGCAGCCGTCCTCAGGTGAAGAACAGGTCTGTCGGAAAGACAGCGTCTAACATTGTCTTTCATTCAGACGCTGTCTTTCCGACAGACCTGTTCTTCATATCACTCTATGTGTATCTATGTATCTCTATGGGTCTCTGTGTATCTCGAGGAGCCTATGGGTTTTCCAAATGATTCACAGTTTGTTTGGGTTGGGATGGCCCCTCCAATCAATCGCACTGCATTATTACGAGGGGATATCACTCGATGTGTCTCTATGGGTCTCTGTATATCCACGGGTCTCTGTGTATCTCTATGAGCCTATGGGTTTTCAATATGATCAAAAGTTTGTTTGGGTTAGGATGCCCCCCCTAATCGCACTGCATTATTACCAGGGGATATCACTCTATGTGTATCTATGTATCTCTCTGGGTCTCTGTGTATCTCTATGGGTCTCTGTGTATCTCTATGAGCCTATGGGTTTTCCATATGATCCAGTTTGTTTGGGTTAGGATGGTCCCCCTAATCGCACTGGATTATTACGAGGGGATTTCACTCGATGGGTATCTATGTATCTCTATGGGTCTCTGTGTATCTCTATGAGCCTATGGGTTTTCCATATGATCCAGTTTGTTTGGGTTAGGATGGTCCCCCTAATTGCACTGCATTATTACGAGGGGATATCACTCGATGGGTATCTATGTATCTCTATGGGTCTCTGTATATCCACAGGTCGCTCTCTGTGTATCTCTATGAGCCTATGGGTTTTCCAAATGATCCACAGTTAGTTTGGGTTAGGATGGTCCCCCTAATCGCACTGCATTATTACGAGGGGATATCACTCGATGTGTCTCTATGGGTCTCTGTATATCCACAGGTCTCTCTCTGTGTATCTCTATGAGCCTATGGGTTTTCCATATGATCCACAGTTTGTTGGGTTAGGATGGCCCCCCTAATCACACTGCATTATTAACAGGTGGGTTACCAACTACTTGAAACCTCTACGCACATGGCAAGATCAGCAAACCCACTTTCTGTACTGCCACAGCGAAAGGCAGTGACCCCAGAACCAGCACCACCAAATCAAACACGGGAGTCGAGTTTGACCATACTTCACCACGCTGGTCATCGGTACGCCGTGTCGGCCTTGCATTATAGGCGGACAAGCATACAGTATATCGCGACACGGGAGCCATAGGAAGAAGCCAGAGGTACCGTACAACGATTTGACGCCACTCCAACCCCCCCCCTCCTCCTGAAGCCGAACTCGGAACTTTTGAACCTCGCAGTTTGGGACCGTGTCTCGCTCAAACAATAAACCCGGGAGGGGATGGGGGTCTCAGGGGGTCTTCAGGGGGTCTTCTGGGGTCTCAAATCCCCCCCCCCCCCAACTATCCCCTCTGACCCCCTTGAACCCCGTGAACAATCGCCGCCAGTTGCGGCCTTTGGCGTCCCGTATAGCCTCGGTCTTGCCTGAACACCCTGCCCGGTAAACACCCCCCCACCCCCCCCAAGGGACACACAGACACAGACCCCCCCCCCCCCCGTCTTAAAGACCCCCTAAACACACCCTGAAGACAACTTAAAGATCCCCCGTAGACTCACCTCAGCCTTGAATCCATCGCGGAGATCAAGAGGAAGGGTGGTCCAGATTTGGGGGTATTCAATTGAATCCAGGAGATGGGTTGGGGGTGGTGGTGGAGGTGGTGGTGGAGGTGGTGGTGGAGGTGGTGGTGGAGGTGGTGGTGGAGGTGGCAGGTAGCCCCCCTTGTGAACGCGGTAGAAGGGGGTCTAAGACCCCCTCGGAGAGAGGGGGGGGGTCCCGGCTTGTAACAGAGTGAAGTTTGTCCCCCAATGATGGATGATGTGTGGGGTGTGTGGTGGGGGTGGTGGTCGAGGGGTTGGAGGTCCGAACCGAGGGGGTTCACGATGATGGGGGGGGGGTTATCAAGGGGGTACCACAGTTAGGGGATCTAAATCATCTCTAGCGGTGGGGGGGGGGGACGTCCTTCGCGGAGACGGAGCGACGGAATCGTCAATCAGACGGAGCGCTGGGACGACGGCCGACTTGGGAACGTGGCCTCATTCAGCAGTGGATCGATCCTGACGGCGACCGCTGCTGCTGCTGTTGTTGATGATGATGATGATAGGATCTCTCCTCCCTCTCTCTCTCTAGGTTCTTGAGGTCACTGGGGTTCAAGCGACTCGGAGGGGGGGGGGGTCCCGAAGTCCTGGGGTCTTGAGTCTCGGGGGGGGGGGGTCTTGAAATCCCAAGTCTCAGGGCGTCTGTCACAAAGTCACGATTTTCAGGGGGTCTTGGTGACCCTGGCTCTTGGGTTCCCGGAGTCTCAGGGGGTCTTGAGGTCCATAAGTCGTGGGGGGGGGGGTCCAAGGTTGTAGGGGTCTTGAGGTCCCAAGGTCTTCAAGTCCCGAGTCCCAGGGGTCCCAGGGGGTCCCAAGGGGGTCCCAGGGGGTTCTCCGCGGGGTGTCGCGGGTCGCAAGCGATGCGGGAGGCCCAGGCAGGAAGCAGCGACGCGGGTTGTGGGCGGTACGCGGGTGACGTCACGGGGGGACGACGCCCACTCACCTGTGAACTCACCTGGACTCTCACCTACACACTCAGCTGTACACTCACCTACACACTCACTCACTTGTACACTCACCTACACACTCACCTACACACTCACCCACACACTCACCTGCACACTCACTCACCTGCACACTCACTCACTTGTACACTCACTCACCTGTACACTCACCTGTACACTCACCTGCACACTCACCTATACACTCACCTGTACACTCACCTGCACACTCACCTACACACTCATCTGCACACTCACCTACACACTCACCTACACACTCATCTACACAGTCACCTGCACACTCACCTACACACTCACTCACACACTCACCTACACACTCACCTGTACACTCACTCACCTGTACACTCACTCACCTGTACACTCACCTGCACACTCACTCACCTGCACACTCACCTGTACACTCACCTGCACACTGTAGCTTGGCATGTGGTGTGATGTTGGGTGCCTGGGGGTGCAGGAGAGAGGTGAGTGGGTGGTGAGTGGTGGGTGGTGAGTGGTGGATGATGAGTGGCGGGTGGTGAGTGGTGGGTGGTGAGTGGTGGGTGGTGAGTGGCGGGTGGTGAGTGGTGGGTGGTGAGTGGTGGATGATGAGTGGCGGGTGGTGAGTGGTGGGTGGTGAGTGGCGGGTGGTGAGTGGCGGGTGAAGGGGGGGGTAAGTATTTCGAGGTGAGGGGGATGGGGGGAGGGAGAGGTGAGGGGCGGGGTGCTGACGCCTGTACGGTGTCTGGGGAGACACTGTAACACAGACAAAGATCCCCCGTATAGGCTTAACAGACCGTTGGGGCAAGTGCTGTTATCGAGTAGCACCTAAGAAGGCTGGCACGTCAAATGAGGTGGTAGCATGGCCAGCACCACGCGCGGCCGCCTTTGTCTCCCCAGTGGCGACGATTACACACCGCACCAGGTACTCATTTGAGGCTGAGTCGACCTAGGGGAGGCCCAGCACCGGTTCAGATAATCGTCACTGGCGTTGGTGGCCTTGAACGCTAACCACTGCACCACCGCTCACACACACACCACCACCACAACCACTGCAACACCGCTCCCCACACACAACCACCACAACCACTGCACCACCACTCACACACACAACCACAACCACTGCACCACCGTTCCCCACACACAACCACCACCACAACCACTGCGCCACCGCTCCCCACAGACAACCACCACCACCACTGCACCACCGTTCCCCACACACAACCACCACCACAACCACTGCACCACCGCTCCCCACACACAACCACCACCACAACCACTGCACCACCGCTCCCCACACATAACCACCACAACCACTGCACCACCGCTCACACACAACCACCACCACAACCACTGCACCACCGCTCCTGACACACACATTACATCACCCACTTCCAGGCAGCATCATCAGCCACCATCACAAATCAATGAGCGTCACCAGCATCACCATCACTTACTAACATAGCCAACCGACATCATCATTAAGCAACATCATCATTAAGCAACATCACCAACATCACCACCATCACCAACATCACCATCATCACCACCAACATCACCATCATCACCAACATCACCATCATCACCCAACATCACCAACATCACCCAACATCACCATCATCACCATCACCATCATCACCATCATCACCCAACATCACCATCATCACCATCATCACCCAATATCACCATCATCACCATCACCAACATCACCATCATTATCACCATCACCAACATCACCAACATCACCATCATCACCATCACCAACATCACCATCCATCATTACCACCAACATCACCAACATCATCATCACCATCACCAACATCACCATCATCACCATCACCAACATCACCAACATCACCATCATCACCATCCATCATTACCACCAACATCACCACCGTCACCAACCAACATCATCATCATCCACCACACCCATCACCACGCGACATCTTCGCGATCACGTGAGCAGGCAGGCTGTCAATCAAAGACTAATTGGTCTCTGTGTGGGCCGGGTTGGATCAATGCGCGTGAACTCTCTGGGAGGACGTGTATACACACGTGTACACACGTGTACACACGTGGACAAAGACAAAGGTCCCCCATATAGACTGCTGGGGCAAGTGCTGTTAGCGAGCAGCACCTATGAAGGCCTGTACGGTACACGAGGGGGTGGGTGGCCAGCACCACGCCCGGCCGACTTTGTCTCCCCCAATGCTCATGTTTATTTCACAGCACGAGGATACTCACTTAAGGCTGAGTCGACCTAGGAGAGGCCCAAGAGCGGTTCAGAATGTTCGTCGCCGATGTTGGCCGTGAGCAGTGCGCCCACCACTGCGCCACCGCTCCTCACACGGAGACATCGAAGCACACACGCATCACACAAAACACCCATTGCTTTACACACACCAAATACAAAGATCCCCCGTATAGCCTCAACAGACTGTTGGGGCAAGTGCTGTTCGCGAGCACAAATGAAGGCCGGCACTGAAGACGAGGGGGTGGGTGGCCAACACCACGCCCGGCCGCCTTTGTCTCCCCAGTGGCGAAGCTTGCACACAGCACCAGGTACTCATTTGAGACTGAGTCGACCTAGTGGAGGCCCAGGGAAGGGTTCTGACAATCGTCGCCGGTGTTGGCCGTGAGCGTGGAATCGAACTCGGGTCGCTGGGTTCGTAGTGTAGCGTAGCGCTAACCGCTACACCACCGCTCCCCACACAGACACACACACAAACACACACACACAGACACACACATCCCCTACGTTGCCTGAAATCAGAATTCATCCCCCATTCCTCCTCCCCCATCCACCCCCCGCGATGATGAACTCCCATCGCTGACCAGATGCACTGACATAGACTCACTCATTCACTCACTCATTCATTCACGTACCACATCGATACGTACACTATAGACTCACTCATTCGTTCACGCACCACAGAGACACATACACCATAGATTCACTCATTCATCCATGCACCACATAGACACATACACCATAGATTCACTCATTCATCCATGCACCACATAGACACGTATATCATAGACTCATTCATTCATATACCACATAGACACATACACCATAGACTCATTCATTCATATACCACAGAGACACATACACCATAGACTCATTCATTCGTTCACACACCACAGAGACACATACACCATAGACTCATTCATTCATTCATTCATACACCACAGAGACACATACACCATAGACTCATTCATTCATTCATACACCACAGAGACACATACACCATAGATTCACTCATTCATCCATGCACCACATAGACACGTATATCATAGACTCATTCATTCATATACCACAGAGACACATACACCATAGACTCATTCATTCATATACCACAGAGACACATACACCATAGACTCATTCATTCATTCATACACCACAGAGACACATACACCATAGACTCATTCATACACCACAGAGACACATACACCATAGACTCATTCATTCGTTCACACACCACAGAGACACATACACCATAGACTCATTCATTCATCCATACACCACATAGACACGTATACCATAGACTCATTCGTTCATACACCACAGAGACACATACACCATAGACTCATTCATTCATCCATGCACCACATAGACACGTATACCATAGACTCATTCATCCATACACCACAGAGACATACACCATAGATTAATAATGTGGTGGAGGGTTACGACACATTTATAAATAACGCGAAAGCCGACGTGTTAAACTGATCATAGATTTACTAATTCCTTCATACACCACAGAGACACATACACCATATACTCACTCTTTCATTCATACATCACAGAGACACATACACCGCAGCAGATTCACTCACTCATTCACTCATTCATCCATACATCACGGAGACACGTACACCATAGATGAACTCATTCATTCGTACACCACAGAGACACATACATCACAGACTTATTCATCCATGCACTAAAGAGACACATACACCATAAACTCATTCAATCATCCATACATCGCAGAGAAACATACGCCATAGACTCACTCATTTGATATCACATTCATCCAGTCGTTTAGGCTTCGAGCCAATGCATTGTTCTGTAAGCGTGAGCGTTCAGTGATGAAACGAATAATCGATTCGTTCAACGCCGTTGCTTAAAACGGGAAAGAGTCCTGCCTGTCCGCTCATTCCGATAATCATTCAATGTTTCCATTACTCATTTATTCATTCAGCCGTTCTATAATTCATTCGCGACACGAGGCTGCATTAACATTACGAATGCGTGACCCCGTGTGTTGTTGTTGTTGTATTACCTTGGAGTTTCACCAGCGTTCGTTCAAGCAAGCGAGCCCGACTCTGCTGATGAGAAACTGGCTGTCGAAACTAACCCTTGATGCTAAACATCTGAGCAGTTCACCATCTTTGCTTCAAGCGAGCCCGTCTGCTGATGAGACGCTGAAAGTCGGAACCAACCCTTGATGATAAACATCTGAGCAGGTCACCATCTTTGCTTCAAGCGAGCTGGACTGCTGATGAGAGGCTGAAAGTCGGAACCAACCCTTGATGATAAACATCTGAGCAGGCCACCGGTACCGCTTCAAGCGAGCCCGACTCTGCTGATGAGACGCTGAAAGTCAAAACCCCGGTGCAGAGTTGTGCGTCTGATGAGCCAACACCACCGATGACATGCATCCTCAGAAGGCAGGCTGCGTCGCTGATGGGATGTGTGGCTTGACGACATACGAGCTTGCTGCCAGAATGATGTTGCCACTACTGGAGCCAACTGGCACGACAAGACAGAGAGGAAAGTGGAACCAAACGATGGAATGTGCAGTGGACACCAACGGGACTATCGGCCCACATGGATCGTGGTGATGATGATGATGCTGTGGGAAAGGCGTGCGTGTTGGTCTGCTCTGCAACATCCAAACTTGCGTAGATTGCAGGAGAGTTCGAGAGGTCTATTTTCATACGACAACCACCCACCCACCAACGCACCCACCAACGCACCCACCAACCCACCCACCTACCCACCCACTAACCTACCTACCCACCCACCTACCCACCCACCAACTTACCCACCGACCCACCAACCCACCCACCAACCCACCCACCAACCCACCTACCCACCCACCTACCCACCCACCCACCCACCAACTCACCCACCAACCCACCCACCAACCCAACCACCAACCCACCCATCAACCCACCCACCAACCCACCTACCCACCCACCTACCCACTCACCCACCAAATCACCCACCAATCCACCCACCAACCCACCCACCAACCCACCCACCAACCCACCCACCAACCCACCTACCCACCCACCTACCCACCCACCCACCAACTCACCCACCAACCCACCCACCAACCCAACCACCAACCCACCCATCAACCCACCCACCAAACCACCTACCCACCCACCTACCCACTCACCCACCAAATCACCCACCAATCCACCCACCAACCCACCCACCAACCCACCCATTAACCCACCCACCAACCCAATCACCTACCACCGATTGTCAACCAGTGCCTCCACGATGTTACTACCACCTGATAACCTCCCACTCGAGTCCCCGATCATCCCGTCTGGGATGCGCTGCTGCTGCTGCTGCTGGTCACCCATCCCTCTAGAGACATCGACCCTCAACCCAGAAGATCGGGAGGAACGCTGCCTGGCGAACAGAGTTGAACAACAGCGGACGTCCAGAATAGCGCGTCCTCAGTCGAGACCCCAACAAGATCACCGCACCTCCTCCAGGCTTTGTCTTTCTAAACTATTAAAAAATAATTTGTTTAAAATCTGCCAGGTAGGGCGCACTGAGCTACGCATCTTTGTTTCGGAAGTGACCTGGTCATCACAAATTAGAGCCTCAACGAAGTGGGCTCATCATCATCATTACCATCATCATCACCATCATCATCATTACCATCATCACCATCATCATCGTCATCATCATCATTTCCATCACCATCATCACCATCATCATCACCATCATCATCGTCATCATCATCATCACCATCATCATCACCATCGTCACCATCATCACCATCGTCATCATCACCATCGCCATGATCATCACCATCATCATCGTCATCATCATCACCATCATCATCGTCATCATCGTCATCATCATCATCATCGTCATCATCATCATCGCGTGGATATTGGCAGGAGCCAAATACTCTAAACGCGTGACCTTCATTCTAAATGTGGAGGGGGGAAAACCGGGAGGACCCGGAGAAAAATCCACGCGACCGCGGGGAGAAACACGCAAACTCCGAATATACAGCAGCAGCAGGCGTCAGGGGCCGGATTCGAACCCACGCTCTCCTGCATACCAGGCGAGGTAGTTAACATCTCCCTCCAGCTCCTCCCTCCACCTCTTCCCTTCACCTATCCCCTCCTCCTCCTCCCACCACCTCCTCATCCTCCACCTCCTCCACCTCCTCTTCGAAGACACTGGTGGTGTAACGATCAACCGGATCGGAACGTCATAAACACCAGACTGATGATGGTGTAGCTCAGACTATATGGACCACACAGTATACCCATAGAGACACACAGAGATCAACAGACTCGTGGAGATACATCGTGATAAAGACCCACATGCATACATAGACACGTAGAAATAAATAGAGACGCACCGATATACATAGAGACCCACAGCGATAGTTAGAGCGACTCATAGAGATGCACAGACACACAGAGATATGCAGAGACTCATAGAGATACATAGAGACCCACAGCGATACGTAGAACGACTCATAGAGATGCACAGACACACAGGGATATGCAGAGACTCATAGAGATACATAGAGACCCACAGCGATACGTAGAACGACTCATAGAGATGCACAGACACACAGAGATATGCAGAGACTCATAGAGATACATAGAGACCCACAGCGATACGTAGAACGACTCATAGAGATGCACAGACACACAGAGATTTGCAGAGACTCATAGAGATACATAGAGACCCACAGCGATACGTAGAACGACTCATAGAGATGCACAGACACACAGAGATATGCAGAGACTCATATAGATACATAGAGACCCACAGCGATACGTAGAACGACTCATAGAGATGCACAGACACACAGAGATATGCAGAGACTCATAGAGATACATAGAGACCCACAGCGATACGTAGAACGACTCATAGAGATGCACAGACACACGGAGATTTGCAGAGACTCATAGAGATACATAGAGACCCACAGCGATACGTAGAACGACTCATAGAGATGCACAGACACACAGAGATATGCAGAGACTTATATAGATACATAGAGACCCACAGCGATACGTAGAACGACTCATAGAGATGCACAGACACACAGAGATATGCAGAGACTCATAGAGATACATAGAGACCCACAGCGATACGTAGAACGACTCATAGAGATGCACAGACACACAGGGATATACAAGGCAAGACGATATAATCGCTGTGATTCACAATCAAGGTTTTGTTGTTGTTGTTTGGGTTATATCGCGCGGATATAAATGCGTCGTTTCAGCCCGCCCGACGCAAGACAATTATAAAGTGATTTAAAGCTTTCGTGACTGCAGGGATTCATCTTCTTGGTTATTTCGGTAAAGTCACGTAGAAGGGAAGTAATCAAGTAATAAAAATAAAACATAATAAAATAATTTTCACGACGTTTCGGCCACAACGCAAGCAGCCGTCCTGAGAATTATTTTATGATGTTTTATTTTTATCATTTTATTACTTCCCTTCTACGTGACTTTACCGAAAGAACCAAGAATAATTATAAAGTGGTTGTCGCGTAAACAACACGTGCCGAACGGTGACTGCTTCAGCACCACCGGTGTGCTGGAGAGTGAAGCCACAACAACGTTGACAAGTCGAGGAGCCGCGACGATTCGTCTGGCGCATGCAACCAACTTCATCAGGCGCGTTGTCGCAATTATCTCGCTTGGAAAAAAAACACAAAAGAAAGAACCTGGCTAATGTGGCTTTGCCCAGGTGTTGGGTGGGTTAACGAGACGTTTATATTTACGCGAGATAACCCCCCCCCGCCCCCCGGGTCCCCCTCCCCAGAAAACCTTTTACTGTGAATGAGATCGGTCGCGAAAGTCCACGTGTTGAACAGAATGGCCGTGAGTGAGTCTGCTGCTGTAGCCTGTCACAGAGGTAGTGTAGCAGGTAGCGCGCTGCGCTACGAACCCGGCCACCCGAGTTCGATTCCAGCCCATGGCTACCAACACCGGTGGTGGTCCTGGGCCTCCTCTAGCTCGGCTCAGCCTCAAATCAGTACCTGGTGCGGTGTGTAAACAACATCGCCACTGGCCACCCACCCCCCTCGTGTGCCGTGCCGGCCTTCATAGGTGCTGCTCGCCGACTACACTTGCCCCAACAGTCTGTTGAGGCTACACGGGGGACCTTTGTATTTGCCTTCACAGCACGGTCCGTCTGTTGTGTATGTTGTTTACGTGTTGTATTGTGTTGTGTGTTTGTGTTGTGTATGTTGTTTGTGACGTGTGTGTTGTGTATGCTGTTGTCTTGCGTGTCGCGTTTGTGTCCTGCGATGCATGTTTGCACGTGACATGCACTGCCACGCATGGTACACATTATATGCACACAAAGGTAAAGATCTCCCCGGGTAGCCTTTAGCAGACTGTTGGGGCAAGTGCTGTTCGCGAGCATCACCGCTCTCCCAACACACACAGTGCACATGTACAAAGATCACCCGTATAGGCGTCACAAACTGCAGGGGCAAGTGCTGCTAGCGAGAAGCACCACCTATGAAGGCCGCCACGGTGCACGAGGAGGGGAGGAGGGGGGGGGGTTAAGCCAGAACCATTCCCGGTCGCCTTTGTCTCTCCAGTGACGGGTTCGTAGCGTAGTGCGCTAACCACTGCGCCACCGCTCCCCACTTATACACACGCATATATATACGCACACACACACACAGAATGTACAAAGACAAAGATGCCCCTTGTAGGCTCACATGCTGGTGGGGCAAGTGCTGTTGGCGAGCAGCTATTAAGGCCGGTACGGCAGAGCCATGAGCGAGGTGGCGTGGTAAATACAACGCACGGACGCCTTTGTCTCTCCAGTGCTGTTGCTTGCGCACACACACACACACTCACACACACACACACACAGGTACACACACAGGCACACACAGGCACAGGCACACACAGGCACAGGCACACACAGGCACACACAGAGGCACACACAAACACACACACAGGCACAGACACACATGCACACACACACACAGACACATACACAAAGGCACACACACACAGACACACACACAGACACACACAGGCACACACACACACTCACACACACACATCCACACACACACACATCCACACACACACATAGACACACACACACAGGCACACACACAGGCACACACACACACTCACACACACACATCCACACACACACACAGACACACACACACAGGCACACACACACAGGCACACATACAGGCACACACACAGGCACACACACACAGGCACACACACACAAACACACAGACACACACACAGGCACACACACACAGGCACACACACACAGGCACACACACAGACACAGGCACACACACAGGCACACACACACAGGCACACACACACATAGGCACACACACATGCACACACACACACAGTTCACACACACAGTACACACACACACACAGTTCACACAGTACACACACACACACAGTTCACACACACACAGTTCACACACACACAGCTCACACACACACAGTTCACACACACATACTGTTCATACGCATAGACACACACACACACGTATCATATGCTATATATATAATACGTAAGAATGAGAGGCCAAATAACAGAGAAACCTAATTTGTCTTGACAGATATACAACCGATATCTACACAACACAGACATATTAATGTCTCAAACATAACATATGCACACAAAGTACACACAGCACAAGCACAGTGTATACATGCACTCCACACATCATATACACACTGTGTATACACAATGCACACACGATACACACAACACAGTGTACACATAGCCAATATACACAACGTATACAATGCATACACATAATACAAACACAATGTAAATATATATATATACACCGCACAAACACAATGAATGCACGCACTACACACACAACACAAACACAATGTGGATACACACAACACACACACAACGGACACCCACAAAACCAACGAGATGTGTGTCTAACGCCTGCAAAACAACGTCCCATATACACAAACAACAACACAAACACACGCTGCTCACGCACATGCATCGTGTCTGTAATCATTATGAGCATTGTGTAATATTATTATGTCATGTTTCTTTATATTGTACATTTACTAGTGTGTCTGTGTACACTGATTTAGACACACGATTGTGTGTGTGTGTTATGTATCTGTACACACTAGTAAACAGATGCAGACACGATACGGTGTGTCTGTGTGTATATATATAAAGATGTAAAATTCGCAAAACAATGACACAACAAACATGTGCTTTGATACAAATAGGTACAAAGACAAAGATCCCCCGTGTAGCCTTTCACAGACTGTTGGGGCAAGAGCTGTTAGCGAGCAGCACCTATGAAGGCCGGCACGGCGCACGAGGGGGTGGGTGGCCAGCACCACGCCCGGCCGCCTTTGTCTCCCCGCTGGCGATGTTTATTACACACAGCACCAGGTACTCATTTGAGGCTGAGTCGACCTAGGGGAGGCCCAGGAACGCTGTAGATATATGTCGGGTTTGGGTCGCCGGGTTCGTAAGCGCAGCACGCTAACCGCTGCGCCACCGCTCCCCCCAACACACACGCGACATTTCTCAACGTGTGCACTGGGCTTTAACACAAAGACGCGTCACTGTGTGTGTCCCCGTTATGTACCACACACACAACACACGCAACACACGCGCACACACATTGTGGGTACGTGTACGCGTTGTGTGCATGCTGTGTGTATGACGCGCGCTGCCTGTACGTTATGCGATTAATATGCGATGCAAAAATCAATGAATAAAACATGAATTTCGATTTAAAGCTTCTTTCGTGACTGCAAGGATTCATCTTCTTGGTTCTTTCAGTAAAGTCACGTAAAAGGGAAATAATAAATGAATAAAAATTAAACATTAAAAAATGTATTTGATTATCTTTTATTTTTATTATTTTGTTATTTCCCTTCTACGTGACTTTAATAAAATAATAAAAATTAAACATAATTGTATTTTATTGTTTTATTTTTATTCATTTATTATTTCCCTTCTACGTGACTTTACCGAAAGAACCAAGAAGATGAATGAAACATGATTGACGTGTGACACCTTCGTTACATCCACTGCTGGATGATTGCCTCCGTCCACACAGGGCGTGCCGCGTTCAAGGTGGGGTTTGGTTGTTTGACCATACTTCACCACTCTGGTCAATGCGGGTTGGTGAAGACCCCCCCCCACCCTTCCCCCCCGCCCCCCCCCCCCCCCCGCTTCGCCACTGATGTTAGCCGGGGGATCAAACTCAGGTGGCCGGGTTCGTGGGAGAGCAGAGCTCCTAGACAAAGCTCCCCCGTGTAGCCTTGACGGACTGTTGGGGCAAGTGCCGTTAGCGAGCGGCACCTATGACGTCAGGCACGGCGCACGGGGGGTGGGCGGCCAGCACCACGCCCGGCCGCCTTTGTCTCCCCAGTGACGATGCTTACACAACCGCACCAGGTGCTGTACTCGTTTGAGGCTGAGCCGACCTAGGGGAGGAGGCCCAGGACCGGTTCCGATCATCGTCACCGGTGTTGGTGGTGGCCGTGAGCGCGAATCGAACTGTGGTGGCCGGGGTTTGTAGGTAGCGCGGTGACGCTAACCACTGCGCCACCGCCCCATGCATCACCACCCAGAGGGTTCACGTCGAGATGGAGAGAGACGAAGAGGGCGAGAGACAGAGAGAGAGAGAGAGAGACAGAGAAAGAGACAGAGAGAGACAAAGAGAGAGAGACAGAGAGACAGAGAGACAGAGAGAGACAGAGAGACAGAGAGAGAGAGAGACAGAGAGAGAGAGAGACAGAGAGAGACAGAGAGACAGAGAGAGAGAGAGACAGAGAGAGACAGATACAGAGAGACAGAGACAGAGAGAGACAGAGAGAGAGACAGAGAGAGAGACAGAGAGACAGAGACAGACAGAGAGAGACAGAGAGACAGAGACACAGAGAGACAGAGAGAGAGACAGAGAGACAGACAGAGGAGCACGTGGAGTAGAGGATGTTACGAGGCGCGTCAAGCGAGAGGTGCTCGCGACTTCGCGGCGATTTGGGTCCGGGCGAGTGATGGGCGACTCATCCAGGAGGAGAGAAGACGACGACCACGAGGGCGAGGAGGATGATGGCTACGGATGGTCGAGACTAGAGACAGAGTTGGGGGGAGGGAGAGGAGATGGGCGTTCAAACATCTCGGAGTATCTCTCGAGAGAGAGAGAGATGGCTACGGATGGTCGAGACGAGAGACAGAGATGGAGAGAGAGAGGAGAGATGGCTACGGATGGTCGACAGAGATGGGGGGAAGATGAGAGAGAGGAGATGCGTCGCCACACATCTCGGGGTGTCTCGAGAGAGAGAGAGAGATATGGCCACTCATGGTCTCGACTAGAAACAGAGATGGAGAGAGGAGAGAGAGATGGCCACTCATAGTCGAGACGAGAGACAGAGATGGGGGGGAGATGAGAGAGAGGAGATGGGTCGCCAAACATCTCGGGGTATCTCGAGAGAGAGAGAGAAGATGGCTACGGCTCCGGAAACGGTCTGCATCCAGCAGTGGGTAGATCATGGCTGCTGATCATTGTGTGTGTAGATATAACACAATCCAGGACTGTGCATCAGGCCGGTATACCCTGCCAGCTATAGTATGACGCCGTTATATTTTTATGATTATAACTGTCCGCTAACACTAGACCGTCATTTCTACACGTTCTTATAACAGACGTAGCAGACCGGTATAGCAGAAGGACAATTTAACAAACCAGTGTAACAGACCATTCCATAACATATTGGTTTAACAGACCAGGATAACAGATCAGCCTATACCAGATCGATATAACGGAGCAGGATAACAGCCCAGTCTATACCAGATCGGTGTAACTGACCAGGATAACAGCACAGTCTAAACCAGATCGATAAAGCGGAGCAGGATAACAGCCCAGTCTATACCAGATCGGTATAACGGACCAGGATAACAGCCCAGCCTATACCAGATCGGTATAACAGACCAGGATAACAGCCCAGCCTATACCAGATCGGTATAACGGAGCAGGATAACAGCCCAGCCTATACCAGATCGGTATAACGGAGCAGGATAACAGCCCAGTCTATACCAGATCGATATAACGGAGCAGGATAACAGCCCAGTCTAAACCAGATCGGTGTAACTGACCAGGATAACAGCCCAGCCTATACCAGATCGGTATAACGGAGCAGGATAACAGCCCAGTCTATACCAGATCGATATAACGGACCAGGATAACAGCCCAGCCTATACCAGATCGGTATAACGGAGCAGGATAACAGCCCAGTCTATACCAGATCGATATAACGGAGCAGGATAACAGCCCAGTCTAAACCAGATCGGTATAACGGAGCAGGATAACAGCCCAGTCTATACCAGATCGGTATAACGGACCAGGATAACAGCCCAGTCTATACCAGATCGGTATAACGGAGCAGGATAACAGCCCAGTCTAAACCAGATCGGTATAACGGACCAGGATAACAGCCCAGTCTATACCAGATCGGTATAACGGAGCAGGATAACAGCCCAGTCTAAACCAGATCGGTATAACGGACCAGGATAACAGCCCAGTCTATACCAGATCGGTATAACGGACCAGGATAACAGCCCAGTCTAAACCAGATCGGTATAACGGACCAGGATAACAGCCCAGCCTATACCAGATCGGTATAACGGACCAGGATAACAGCCCAGTCTATACCAGATCGGTATAACGGAGCAGGATAACAGCCCAGTCTATACCAGATCGGTATAACGGACCAGGATAACAGCCCAGCCTATACCAGATCGATATAACGGAGCAGGATAACAGCCCAGTCTAAACCAGATCGGTGTAACTGACCAGGATAACAGCCCAGTCTATACCAGATCGATATAACGGAGCAGGATAACAGCCCAGTCTAAACCAGATCGATAAAGCGGAGCAGGATAACAGCCCAGTCTATACCAGATCGATAAAGCGGAGCAGGATAACAGCCCAGTCTATACCAGATCGATAAAGCGGAGCAGGATAACAGCCCAGTCTATACCAGATCGATATAGCGGAGCAGGATAACAGCCCAGTCTATACCAGATCGATAAAGCGGAGCAGGATAACAGCCCAGTCTATACCAGATCGATAAAGCGGAGCAGGATAACAGCCCAGTCTATAGCAGATCGGTGTAACGAAGCAGTCTACACCCAGACAACAACCAGACCCCATCGCAGCGGCACCACCGCCTGTGCTCACAGACCCCGCACTGGGGCTTAGGGGGTGGCCGCCTTACCCCCTCGCAGGGGTTCAGGGTGGACCCCGCATCCGCCTCATGCTCCCCCAAATCAACCCACGCCCGCGCCAACCCCGAACCCCCGCGTCTGCGCTACTCCCCCCACCCCCCTCCTCCTCCCCCTCCTCCTCCTCCCCCTCCCCACCCGCCCCGCCCCCCGTGAGTTATAGCGAGGCAGCGCGGAGCGAGGGGGTTCACTCGCGGGAGAGCGCGGAGCGAGGGGGTTCACTGGCGAGGGGGTTCACTGGCGAGGGGGTTCACTGGCGAGGGGGTTCACTGGCGAGGGGGTTCACTGGCGAGGGGGTCACTAGCGAGGGGGGTCATTAGCGAGGGGGTCACTAGCGAGGGGACTCAGAGGGGGAACGGCGGCGGTAGCAGCAGCCACGAACCCCGCGTGCGAACGGGGAGGAGGTGGTGGTGGTGGTTGTGGTGGTTGGTGGTGGTGGTGGTTGGTGTGAGCGGGCGATTCGCTACCTCGAGGCGAGGTGGGTGTGCGTGCGCTTGTGGCTTGGGGTGGTGTGTGGGTTTGGGGCGCGTGCGTGCGCGTGCGTTCGTGTGTGCGTGTGTGTGAGGGTGTGTGCGCGTGTGTGTGTGTGCGTGTGTGTGCGCGTGTGTGTGTGTGTGTGTGCGTGTGTGTGTGCGTGGTGTGTGCGCGTGTGTTTGAGGGGAGTGTAAGGGGGTGGCGGGCGCATGTGCGGTGTGTGGGGCGTTCGCGGTGTGTGAGGAGCAGGAGGAGGAGGGGAGCGGTGTTTGTGGCTGAATGTGGGTTTGTGGAGGGCTGCGAGTGTGCATAGGTGCGAAAGGTGAGCGCGCGCGGTGTGGCGTAGTGTGAGGTGTGGTGAGGTGTGGTGTGTGGTGTGGTGAGGTGTGGTGCGTGTGCGGTGGCGTGTGGACCAATCGGAACCACCATCGCCCCCGAACCTCCACCGCCCCGGTTCGCAACCCCGCCACGGTGGTTCGCTCCGAGGAAGAACAGGAAGGAGACCCCCGCAGGAGCATCCCCTGGAGACCCCCTCGCCGCCTTGGCGAGACTGGGCCCCGCGCGGACCCCCTTCCCGGGCCCCCCGCGCCCCCCCGGACCCCTGAACCCCCGATTCCGGGCACCGGGGTTCGTGATGTTGGTGCCCCGGATCGAGACGGGGCCCTCGGGGCGCGCGGGGCCCGGGTGTGGAGTCAAACCCGAGCCCGACGGGGACGCGGTGAGTGGCCCCGCGACACTCACCACAACACTCACCACGTCACTCACCCAGTCATTCACCCAGCCACTCACCCAGCCACTCACCCAGCCACTCACCCAATCACTCACCCCGCCACTCACCCTTCCTTACCCTCTTGCGCTCGCTCTCTCTCTGTGTACTCTCCCTTCTTTGTGCACTCTCTCCTGGATTCGCTCTCCCCACGTACTCTGCCATCTCTCTCCCCACGTACTCCCCCATCTCTCTCCCCACCTACTCCCCCATCTCTCTCCCCACGTACTCCCCCATTTCTCACCCCACGTACTCCCCCACCTCTCTCCCACGTACTCCCCCATCTCTCTCCCCACCTACTCCCCCATTTCTCTCCCCACCTACTCCCCCATCTCTCTCCCCACGTACTCCCCCATCTCTCTCCCCACGTACTCCCCCATCTCTCTCCCCACCTACTCCCCCATCTCTCTCCCCACGTACTCCCCCATCTCTCTCCCCACCTACTCCCCCATCTCTCTCCCCACCTACTCCCCCATCTCTCTCCCCACGTACTCCCCCATCTCTCTCCCCACGTACTCCCCCATCTCTCTCCCCACGTACTCCCCGATCTCTCTCCCCACCTACTCCCCCGTCTCTCTCCCCACGTACTCCCCCATCTCTCTCCCCACGTACTCCCCGATCTCTCTCCCCACCTACTCCCCCGTCTCTCTCCCCACGTACTCCCCCATCTCTCTCCCCACGTACTCCCCCATCTCTCTCCCCACGTACTCCCCGATCTCTCTCCCCACCTACTCCCCCATTTCTCTCCCCACGCACTCCCCCATCTCTCTCCCCACCTACTCCCCCGTCTCTCTCCCCACGCACTCCCCCATCTCTCTCCCCACGTACTCCCCCATCTCTCTCCCCACCTACTCCCCCATCTCTCTCCCCACGTACTCCCCCATCTCTCTCCCCACCTACTCCCCCATCTCTCTCCCCACGTACTCCCCCATTTCTCACCCCACGTACTCCCCCACCTCTCTCCCACGTACTCCCCCATCTCTCTCCCCACCTACTCCCCCATCTCTCTCCCCACGTACTCCCCCATCTCTCTCCCCACGTACTCCCCCATCTCTCTCCCCACGTACTCCCCCATCTCTCTCCCCACCTACTCCCCCATTTCTCTCCCCACGCACTCCCCCATCTCTCTCCCCACCTACTCCCCCATCTCTCTCCCCACCTACTCCCCCATCTCTCTCCCCACCTACTCCCCCATCTCTCTCCCCACGTACTCCCCCATCTCTCTCCCCACCTACTCCCCCATCTCTCTCCCCACCTACTCCCCCATCTCTCTCCCCACCTACTCCCCCGTCTCTCTCCCCACGTACTCCCCCATTTCTCTCCCCACGCACTCCCCCATCTCTCTCCCCACCTACTCCCCCGTCTCTCTCCCCACGCACTCCCCCATCTCTCTCCCCACGTACTCCCCCATCTCTCTCCCCACCTACTCCCCCATCTCTCTCCCCACCTACTCCCCCATCTCTCTCCCCACGTACTCCCCCATCTCTCTCCCCACGTACTCCCCCATCTCTCTCCCCACCTACTCCCCCGTCTCTCTCCCCACGTACTCCCCCATCTCTCTCCCCACCTACTCCCCCGTCTCTCTCCCCACGTACTCCCCCATCTCTCTCCCCACCTACTCCCCCGTCTCTCTCCCCACGCACTCCCCCATCTCTCTCCCCACCTACTCCCCCATCTCTCTCCCCACCTACTCCCCCATCTCTCTCCCCACGTACTCCCCCATCTCTCTCCCCACGCACTCCCCCATCTCTCTCCCCACCTACTCCCCCATCTCTCTCCCCACCTACTCCCCCATCTCTCTCCCCACCTACTCCCCCATCTCTCTCCCCACGTACCCCCCCATCTCTCTCCCCACCTACTCCCCCATCTCTCTCCCCACGCACTCCCCCATCTCTCTCCCCACGTACTCCCCCATCTCTCTCCCCACGTACTCCCCCATCTCTCTCCCCACCTACTCCCCCATCTCTCTCCCCACGTACTCCCCCATCTCTCATTATCCCTCTCTTCACTCCCCTACTTCATAGCTACACCCTATAGCAACAGTCCTACTACAACACCCATCGCTACACTCCTACTACAACACTTCATATCTACACCCATAGCAACACTCATAGCTACACCCTATAGCAACACCCATAGCAACACCCATAGCAACACCCATATCTACACCCATAACTAACCCATAGCTACACCCATAGGTATACCCTAAAGCAACACCCATAACTACATATATAGAAAACACCAATAACATCACAAATAACAATAGACACAACCACACAACAGCATAGCCCAACACACAATTTGCACAACACACACAACACAGCAAGCGCACACAGCCCACATATTATACAACACAAACCGTGTTACACAACACACATCTTGTACAGCACGCACGACACGCTACACACATATAACCCCACCACGACACCCATACACAACACGATATACAACACAAAGCCCAAACAACAACGCGATTACAGACATAATAATCACGATATTATCACAACATCCTGATCCCTGCTATTGAATCACGTATCTGGGACAACTCACGATTGAGCCGTGGTCTATCTACTGCTGGATGATCTCCTCCTCCTCGTCTTCCCCAATCCGCCACGATCACCTATCGCTCTCATCATCATCATCACGGTGGCTAGGAGATGTTGACTACCTCGCCTGGTGTACAGGATGTCGTGGGTTCGATCCCGACCCTGACGCCTGCTGCTGTATATTTGTAGTTTGCGTGTCTCTATCTGTAATAATCACGGTGGCTAGGAGATGTTGACTACCTCGCCTGGTGTACAGGATGTCGTGGGTTCGATCCCGACCCTGACGCCTGCTGCTGTATATTTGGAGTTTGCGTGTCTCTCTCTCTCTCATCATCATCACGGTGGCTAGGAGATGTTAACTACCTCGCCTGGTATACAGGAGGCCGTGGTTTCGAGACGCCTGCTGCTGTATTTTTGGAGTTTGCGTGTCTCTCTCTCTCTCTCCGTGGTCACGTGGTTTCGCTGATTGCACAGTATTCCTCGATATACGTCACCGCCGTTTAACGTCGTTTCGCAAATTACGTCGTCACTTTGTTAGTGACACCGCGAGCACCGATTTGCGTCGCCGCGTTCATTTTCGTTATACGTCGCCTCTCAGACTTCGCCTCCAGCACCACCCACCACCCACTACCACCCACTACCCCCCACCACCACCACCCACTACCATCACCACCACCACCCACCACGCACCACCCCCCACTACCACCACCACCACCCCCCACTACCACCACCCCCCACTACCACCACCACCCACTACCACCCACCACCCACTACCACCACCACCCCCCACCACACACTACCCCCACCACCAACCCTGTAAATCGCTCCTTCAGTTCACGTCGTTTCGAGACACATTGTTGCACCTTTGAGGAACGCCTCCTCGACGCACATATATAATATATATATACATACATATATATGGTAATAACTGAGTGGCGGGTGTGAATTCTAGTGATGTTCTGGAAGGGCTAGAGAGCTGAGTGAGTGATGTGAATTCTAGAAGGGCTTGAGAGCTGAGTAAGTGACGTGAATTCTAGCGATGTTCTGAAAGGGTTAGAGAGCTGAGTGAGTGGTGTGAATTCTAGCGATGTTCTGGAAGGGCGAGAGAGCTGAGTGAGTGATGTGAATTCTAGTGATGTTCTAGAAGGGCGAGAGAGCTGAGTGAGTGATGTGAATTCTAGTGATGTTCTATTAAGGTTAGAGAGCTGAGTGAGTGATGTGAATTCTAGTGATGTTCTAGAAGGGCTAGAGAGCTGAGTGAGTGATGTGAATTCTAGCGATGTTCTACAAGGGCTAGAGAGCTGCATTTTTACAAACGCGTGGTTGAGTCCATGGCAATTGCTGTCAAATACTGCAAACCAAACATATCGATTCATCGGGGGCCCCCCACAATATGAACTGGGGGGTATTGGGGGGCAGTGGCAATATTGGATGCTTGTAGATGTTCTAATCTTTGCTTTTCACCACGAGTGTGTACCTGGGGCGCTGCTGCGAGGCTTGCGATGTAAGAGTTACTCGCAATGTATAATCACTGCATTGTGGGAGTTGTAGCATTATTAGTAGGACGTGGTTGTTGTTGTTGTTGTTATACTATTGATGAGTTTTCTTCTCGAAATCAGCATTCTGTACAGTGAGACCGCAAGAGCCAAACTGGAGACAGACGTAAACAAAGACAAAGGTCCCCCGTATAGCCTGAACAGACTGTTGGGGCAAGTGCTGTGAGCGAGCACCTGTGAAGGCCGGCACGGCACACGAGAGGGTGGGTGGCCAGCACCAGAGGTGGGACAAAGTCATTGTTATGCAAGTCCAAGTCGAGTCGCAAGTCATCAAATTCATGACTCGAGTCTGACTCGAGTCCAAGTCACATGACTCGAGTCCACATCTCATAGGTGGGACAAAGTCATTGTTATGCAAGTCCAAGTCGAGTCGCAAGTCATCAAATTCATGACTCGAGTCTGACTCGAGTCCAAGTCACATGACTCGAGTCCACATCTCATAGGTGGGACAAAGTCATTGTTATGCAAGTCCAAGTCGAGTCGCAAGTCATCAAATTCATGACTCGAGTCTGACTCGAGTCCAAGTCACATGACTCGAGTCCACATCTCATAGGTGGGACAAAGTCATTGTTATGCAAGTCCAAGTCGAGTCGCAAGTCATCAAATTCATGACTCGAGTCTGACTCGAGTCCAAGTCACATGACTCGAGTCCACATCACCCAGCACCACGCCCGGCCGCTGCTAGATCGCGTGTCTATATCAATGTTGTGTCGTTAGACCCGCCACCACCCGACACAGCCAATTAGTAAGAGGGGTTGTCGCGTAAACAGAACGTGGCCAATTCGTGACTAGCACAGCAACACCGGTTCTGTGTTGGAGGGCAAAGCCACGACATTTTGTAAATGTTGTAAATGTTGTGAATGTTGTGAATGTTGTGGGCTTTATATATTTACGCGATTTAACCCCCCCTACCCCCCCCCCACAAAAAAACAACAACAACAACAACAACCTGTATTATGGATGATATTAGTCGCGATTGTGGACTCCAGATGAAGACCACGGAGCGAGTCGATGGGGCTAATCGTCGATTTAAAGCTTTCGTGACTTGCAGGGATTCATCTTCTTGGTTCTTTCGGTAAAGTCACGTAGAAGGGAAGTAATAAAATAATAAAAATGAAACATAATAAAATAATTTTCACGACGTTTCGGCCACAACGCAAGCAGCCGTCCTCAGGTGGAGAACAAGGTCTGTCGAGAAGACAGAGTCTGACTTTACCGAAAGAATCAAGAAGAGGGGCTAATCGTGTTTAACGCGCAATAAGCTTTCGCGATCCGCGCTACTCGTTGTCAAGGTGTTCGGGGTTAGATAGCGTTAGTACAAATGTGTCGTAACCCTCCACCACCCGACACAGCCAATTAGTAAAGGGATTTGTCACGTGACCAATTAGTTTACTGCTTCAGATCACCGGCGTGTTGGAAAGTAGACTCACAACATTTACAATTATGGGATTAATAATAATAGTCATAATATCCTACGGCGGTATACCCATCGAACATATTGTTGTATTTAACCACGATCCGGGTCGTAGCTATTATTAAGTTAAATTTCGATTTAAAGCTTTCGTGACTTGCAGGGATTCATCTTCTTGGTTCTTTCGGTAAAGTCACGTAGAAGGGAAATAATAAAATAATAAAAATAAAACAAAATATAATAATTCTCACGACGTTTCGGCCACAACGCAAGCAGCCGTCCTAAGGTGAAGAACAGGTCTGTCGGAGAGACAGCGTCTATTATTGAGTTGTTGGTTCTGAGTGTTGTTGTTGTTATTATTATATACACTCGTACGCGTGTGTCTCGATGTCGTGTGCCACGGTTAGCGCGTGCATCGTGTGAGGAGCGGTGGCGCTGTGGTTAGCGCTACGCTGCGCTACGAACCCCGGCGACCCTAGTTGTAAACATCGCCACGAGGGAGACAAAGGCGGTCGGGCGCGGTGCTGGCCCACTCGCACCCCCTTCGTGTTCCGTGCCGGCCTGAAAAGGGTGCTGCTGCTGCTACTTGCGAACAGCTGCACTTGCCCCAACAGTCTGTCAGGGCTACACGGGGGATCTTTGTCTGGTCTCACACGGGAGAAGACGGCGCTAGTTTGCTCTGCAGAGGCAGATGCCAGGAGCGGGGGGGAGGTCTTCATTCAGCAGCGGATAGACCACGGCCGAGGATTGTTTTTGTTATCGCACGTATTGCACACACGATGTATGCGGGTAGGGAGGGAGCGGTGGCGCAATGGTTGTGTCACTTATCACTCCGTGACACTGACGTTAACCGTGGCTAGGATTCGAACTTTGGCTCGCCTCGTACGCAGCGGAGGTACAATTATCAGTGTGCCACCCCTCCCCCGTATTACGTGCTTTAGAGCTGTATATGTATATATAGTGCGTATATGTATTGTCGCTATAATATATTGTGTGTATATACATACACACACACACACGCGTATATTGCGGGGAGCGGTGGTGCAGCGGTTAGCGCGCTGCGCTACGAACCCGGCGACCCGAGTTGGATTCCCGCTCACGGCCACCAACACGGCTGACGATTATCTGAACCGGTACCTGGGCCGTCCCCTAAGTCGATTCAGACTCAAATCAGTACCCGGTGCGGTGTGTAAACATCGCCACTGGGGATACAAAGGCGGTCGGGCGTGGTGCTGGCCACCCACCCCTCGTGTACCGTGACGGGCCTTCATCAGTGCTGTTCGCTCACAGCACTTGCCCCAACAGCCTGTGTGAGCTACACGGGGGATCTTTGTCTTGTGTTTCTGTGTGTGTGTGTATATATATACACAGGATTGTGTGTATCTATATATTGGGTGTATTTGCGTGAGATCTTGCGCGTTATGTTATAGTGTGTTATGTTATAGTGTGTGATGTTATTGTTATCACCGTGTTATCTTACAATGTGTTACTTATTCTCTTATGTATTACAATGCGCGTGTGTGTATGTATTTGCACGTGTCCGAATACATTACACACGACAGACAGTATATATGTAGTCATAGCGTGTGTTGTTGTTGTTGGGGGCTAGAGATCGCGTGAATGTGTCGTGCACCCTTCCTCCACACGACACGTGAACACGGCTAGCAACAACAACAACAACAACAAAAGCACCCTTCATCGTGAAGAACATGCGTTGCGAGATCGTACGAGGTATTAAACGTATAAATGTCGTCAATATATTTGTGTAAAAACTGAATATATATTTGTGGTTCTGGATGCCACGAATCTCGTTCGCTACTCCGCGTTAACCCAACTCCAGACCTCACGGCCCCACCACCACCACCACCTCGCTCCGTCTTACCAATTTACACCCCCCATTCAAAATACACGTCAACTCGTTCCACGCGACTGATGATTGTTCAACACCGTCCCACGTGACGCGCTACGCAATTAACGCTGTCCGCCTTAATAGAGAGGCGACTCACATTAAGATTGAGGTCTCGTGTGCGTGTGTGTGTACACGTGTGTGTGTGTGTACACGTGTGTGTGTGTACGTGTGTGTGTGTACGTGTGTGTGTGTGTACACGTGTGTGTGTGTACACGTGTGTGTGTACACGTGTGTGTGTGCGCGCGTGTACACGTTCACGTGTGTGTACACGTGTGTGTGTGCACGTGTGTGTGTGTACACGTGTGTGTGTGTGTACACACACACACGTGTGTATGTACACGTGTGTGTGTGTTCATGTATGTGTATACACGTGTGTGTGTACACGTGTGTCACGTGACGCTGACGGCGTCAATTGTTTAGCGCGTCACGCGGGACGGTATTTAACAATCATCGGGCGCGTGGGGTGTGGTGCTTCGCGAGGATTGGCGTTTGGGAAACCTGCCTCGACTGCACTGCGACTCTGCGTGGCACCCGACCACTCACCTACCCACTCACCTACCTATCCACTCACTCACCTACCCATTCACTCACCTACCCATTCACTCACCTACCTACCCACTCACTCACCTACCCACTCACTCACCTACCTATCCACTCACTCACCTACCCATTCACTCACCTACCCATTCACTCACCTACCTACCCACTCACTCACCTACCTACCCATTCACTCACCTACCCACTCACCTACTCACTCACCCACTCACCGTTTATACTCACTCATCTATCCATTCACTCACCTACACACTCACCCGCCCA
The DNA here is from genome assembly GCF_964198595.1 of Lampetra fluviatilis. Classification (NCBI taxonomy): domain Eukaryota; kingdom Metazoa; phylum Chordata; class Hyperoartia; order Petromyzontiformes; family Petromyzontidae; genus Lampetra; species Lampetra fluviatilis. Next base: position 3,614,578 of record NC_136323.1, on the reverse strand, counting down.
CTCATTCACCTATTCACTCACAGACTCACCTACGCACTCACCTACTCACTCACCTTTCTACTCGCCCCCCCATTCACTCAGCTACCCTTTCACTCACCTACACACTCACCCGCCCACTCACTCACCTACTCACCCAGTGAATATTGAGTGGTTGTGTCGAAACTCACATATGCTCACCCTCCTACTCGCTCGCCTAACCATCTACTCACATAACCCACTCATTCACCCACCAACTCACTCACCTACCCACCCACTCACTCACCTACCCACCCGCTCACTCACCTACCCACCCACTCACTAACCTACCCACCCACTCACTCACCTACCCACCCACCCACTCACTCACCTACCCACTCACTCACTCACCTACCCACTCACTCACTCACCTACCAACCCACTCACTAACCTACCCACCCACTCACTCATCTACCCACCCACTCACTCACCTACCAACCCACTCACTAACCTACCCACTCACTCACTCACCTACCCACCCACTCACTCACCTACCCACCCACTCACTAACCTACCCACCCACCCACTCACCTACCCATCCACCCACCCACTCACTCACCTACCCACCCACTCACTCACCTACCCACCCACACACTCACTCCGTACATATTTGAGCGGTTATCTCTAAACCAGCAAACGCATCAAACCTGGAGACAAGACACGCGTTTATTCTGAGGTAGTGGTGCCTAATGCAAGGATTACTATATAAGATCAAAAAGAAAAAAGCATCAATAACATACGTCGCTCGATTCACAATCTCCACATCGTTAATGTCACAGCCAAAACACCATACATATATATACACAGGCGACGTTTCGGGCACTTACCCTCTCTACCTTACGAGCCATATGGGTGTTTAACGAGCACGCGTATTTGCACACGAGACGTAACGATGTCGCGTCTCGCATGATGCAAGCGGAGCGGGGTTACACATCGAGGCCTATTCGTGTTATTAACACCGTTACTACGTTACGCGTGGCACAGGCCATGTCTCGTGTATCTTACATATACATCTTTATGTGTTGCAAGCATTTGGTATTGTGTGTGTTATACATTATGAAGACAAAGGCGGTCTGGCGCGGTGCCTGCCCCCCCACGTGTGCCTTGTCGGCCTTCATAGGTGCTCGCTAACAGCACTTGCCCCAATAGTCTGTTAAGGCTACACGGGGGATCTTTGTCTTTGTGTATAGCGGGGAGCGGTGGCGCGGTGGTTAGCGCTGCACAGCGCTACGAACCCGGCGACCCGAGTTCGATTCCCGCTCACGACCACCTGGAACTGTGGTGATTGTCTGAATCCAATGCGCTGCTAGGTCGACTCAGCCTCAAACGAGTTACCTGGTGCGGTGTCTGTGTGTGAACATCACCACTGGGGAGACAAAGGCGGCCGGGCGTGGTGCTGACCACCACCACACAACCCTTGCGTGCCGTGCCGGCCTTCTACTCGCTAACAGCACTTGCCCCAACACTCTGTTAAGGCTACACGGGGCGGTGGGGATCTTTGTCTTTGTAAGAGACATGGGGGCGATTAAACCCGATTTTTATTTAGCTTTCCCTATAACCGAAAAGGGGTAAAAAAAACCGGTTAAGTAACCGGTTTCCGCGTATATAAAAAAAATCACAATACGACTCAAACGATGGTTTTTATTCCGCGTAACTGAAAACAGTCGTGTCTCCCGAAACGTAGAGAAATGCCACAAATCGTAGCGCGATTACAATGAATAAATATGCATGCAGTGTGTATATATATTTACTGATAGAGGACGCGCCTGGAGCGATTGATGGTTTCATAGTCGGATTCGATCTGCCGCAGCTGCAGGGTTGACGCATGTTGCGTTCAACCCCGGGGTGTTTGACTTCCACAAACAGAGACAAATCCAAACCGAATCGCTTATTCGGGGACTCTTTCTAAACCTTTAAATCGAATCTGGAAACGGTTACCGGTTCAGCACCCCCCCCCCCCCCACCGCCCCCCCCCCCCTAATGATACGTTTTGAATTACTGTACGTACAGTATGCTGATGGCAGCGGTGCAAAAGCACAGCCAACAAACAGCCCAACGCGTTTCGTGTCAACAACAACAACACAGACAAAGATCCCCCGTGTAGCCCCCATAGACTGTTGGGGCAAGTGCTGTATGAAGGCCGGCACGGTGCACGAGGGGGTGGGTGGTTAGCACCACGCCACAACACCACCAACTAACAACAACAGCAACACCATCAACAACACCATCAACAACACCATCAACAACACCATCAACACCAACAACAACACCACCACCAACAACACCACCAACACCATCAACAACAACACCACCAACTAAAAACATCAACACCAACAACAACAACAACATCAACACCACCAACAACAACACCATCAACACCACCAACAACACCACCAACAACAACACCACCAACAACAACACAATCAACAACAACAACACCAACAACACCACCAACACCACCAACAACAACACCACCAACAACACCACCAACACCAACATCAACACCACCAACATCAACACCACCAACACCATCAACACCATCAACACCATCACCAACAACACCACCAACACCACCACCACTGGGGAGACAAAGGCGGCCGGGCGTGGTGGTTGCTGCCCACCCACCCCCTCGTGTGCCACAGCTGCCGGTCCTCTTTCGATGCCGCTACTCGTCCACGGCACTTGCCCCGACACTCTGTCGAGGCTACACGGGGGACCTTTGCCCTTGGGTCTTATTGTGCGCATACGAATTTGCGCGTTCCGTGTTGTGCATCGGGAGCGCGTTCGGCGCCGTCGTGTTCATCCGTTGTCCCCAATCTGCGTTGTCCGTATCGTGCGTGCGAAATCCATTCATTGTGTGTCTTTGTGTGCGTGTGGTGCGTTGATTTCGTCTTATGTACACGTGTGTGTGTGTGTACTTGTGCTGTGCGTGTGTTGTACGCATCGTACAGTTAATGGACGAGATGCCTTCTTTTACAATTAGATAGTTCGCGAATTGCGTGGAATTAATTCGATCGTTGTTATCTATTTAATTGTATCGTCCAAAATGCCTTGCTATGTACGACACTAAGCACGTAGACTTATATTTCACGCGATACGTAGAGTATGTCACGTCTGTACACAATATTGGATAGTGTACGTGTTAGATTTTATGTATTATTTGTGTGGTATGTACACATCGGTAATATATATACGATGCGTATTGTCTGTACTGTATGATCTGTGGTACATGTTACACAATTGTATGGGTACTGTATGTGTGTGTGTTGTATATTGTACGCAATTAATTGCGTGTGTGATTTGTAGCGTTATGCACCGCAAGACATTAGCAAATGAACACACGAGAATTGGCCCGAATATAATATTTAAATCGTTATTGCCTCTGCAATGTGTAATATAAAACGCGGAACGTGGTGTATATATATGTGTGTGTGTGTGTATTTAGTATGAGTGTATATATGAGATCAGTATGGATTTCGTTAATATTAACTGCAATATATTATACGTACGGTATATTAACTGATATAATTGTGTGTCTATATATATTACATATTGAATGATTCCGAGAAGCTGATCAGAATGATGATCGATTGTCACAAAAATATCCACTGCTGGATGAATGAACGGTAGGGGTGTGGGGTGTTTGACCATACTTCACCACGCTGGTCAATGGGGCGAGTTTGTGTTTGTGTCTTGAGACCAACCACTTTGAGATATCATCACGATCAACACCACCATCACCACTATTATCACCACCATCACCACCATCACCACTATTATCACCACCATCACCACTATTATCACCACCATCACCACCATCACCACTATTATCACCACCATCACCACTATCACCACTATTATCACGAACACCACCATCATCATCACAACCACCATCACTGCCATAACCGCCATTATCACCAATGCCACTATTATCACCACCACCATCACCACCATCACCACCATCACCACCATCACCACCACCATGATCGGAATATGCGCGGCGCTAACTCCAGCGCCACCGCTCCCCCTGTACGCGTACTAAAGTGCAGAGATATACACACACACACGCGCTAAATACAAATATTACCTTTTACATGTCGTCATAACTGCTTTACGGTGTCATACATGATGCGTATTATAACAACACTCTAACAGGCACATTGCAGGATGATTATACACAGTCCGTACAGTATAAGTGACCCGGGTGGTGAAGTATGGTCAATTGAGCTTTGAGGAAGCTCTCAGTCAGCATTGGATTTGACAAAGACACGTGCACACACAAAGACAAAGATGCCCCGTATAGCCTCCACAGACTGTTGGGGCAAGGGCTGTTAGCGAGCGCCTATGAAGGCCGGCACGGCACACGAGGGGGTGGGTGGCCAACACCACGCCTGGCCGCCTTTGTCTCCCCAGTGGCGATGTTTACACATCGCACCAGGTACTCAGTTGAGGCTGAGTCTACCTAGGGGAGGCCCACGACCGGTTCAGATAATGGTCACTGGTGGTGGCCGTGAGCGGGAATCGAACTCGGGTCGCGCCGGGTTCGTAGCGCGGCGCGCTAACCGCTACACCACCGCTCCCCGCCATCTAAACATACACACACACATAACGCACGTTGCACAACGCACATGATGTATTCACAACACCTACACATCCCACGTATATATATGTACACGGTGATCGCTGTTATCGTGTGCGTACTCACGATGCCCCTGTACTCGGAGTATATGAAATGCCGAGTGGCTACGTACGGTGCGAAAGAAGTTCCAACACGCATGCGTATTGTGAGCGTTAACACGTATATATACATACACTCTATAGAATTTTAAGGATAATCTTGCGAAGGAATTGCATTTAAAATTAACCAACTGTGGCCCAATCTTCGATATTCGTTGCATCAAAGCTCTTCCGTGTGTCGCTACCCATCATCATTATCATCATCATCATCATGAAACGCCTTCCATCCAATTCGTGTTTGCTACGCGTGAGAGAGAAAACAAAAATCCCGTGCAGCCAGCTACCCAGCTAGCTTCGGTGGCAACGTCCGCGCCGCAGAGAAGCATCGCTGGGGGTGGTTGACAGGAGCCCAGACAGCGGCCAGCCGCGAGTTCCACGTCGCTCATCGTCATCCAGT